>NW_004568242.1:0-1937 GCF_000260355.1 Condylura cristata | reverse complement strand
CCTCAGCAGTGTACTTCGTCGATCTGCCTGTTCTACTCCCCACTCTGTCTCTAGTGAATCCTTTCATTGCCCCTGCCCCTCTGGCCTGTACCCCAGTTCTGTATGCATAAATGGATAAATCTTTAAAAAATTTTTTTCACTAAAAAACTAAGAAAGGATTATTTTTTAAAAAGGTGACTGCCTCATTAATATTTATTGCTCTTTAACTAAATTCCTTCATAAAAGGGCAATATCCTTGATTTCTGTACTCCCTTAGTCTGGTGCCATGCCTGACAAGGTACAGGCAGCTTACTAGATGAATACATGCACAAAGGAACAAATGAATCTCCAAGCATTTTTGCACTGCTGTCACAAAAGGCAATTAATTCACTCTAAATATGCTACAGGAAAAAAAAAAACTACGAAGTGTATTTACCGGGAACACTAAGACATACTTTGATTGCCTTCACATTTGCCAAGCAACATTTTCTTTCACTGAGTTTTATGCAAACTATTCCCCTGACTTAACCAGAAAATGTGTAATTAGGCCCTGAATAGCACTCTTAAATATAAATCTCTCATTAGACACTAATTCATTTTCTTGTAAACAAAATATGTTAATTTCTGACAAACATCAAACCCTGCAGGAATCATATGATCATTTCCAATCTCAGGAGTCATTTAAAAAAATTTCATAATTTTTCCAGGACAAATGAAATTGTGCTTGTTGTTTTTCTGACTTTTCTTATGGTTTCTCCCTTTTTCAGTCCTCAGATTAGCAATCATACTTATTTCTCTAAATTCAATGTGGAACTGAAATCATACTAAACTTTAAAACAGATACTCATTTATTTCTGAGGGAGAAAGTTAAGTGAGGTATATTCTAATCTATGGAATATCTTCATTTGAGTAAGAAAGGTGACAACATTGGCACAAAGCAATCTTCATGTATTTTTAAAAGCAGATTGCATTTTAGAAGCCCACTGACTTTGCCATATATATACACACGTGTAGGCCAGAGGTGCAGGGGGAGGAGGAAGTGAGAGGATTCAACAGAGACAGAGTGGGGAGCATTATTCTAACCAACAAACAGGTCACTGGCCATTTCCATTTGTGTTCATTCGCACACTCAGCAATTATTTATGGAGCACTTGTAAGTACTGGGTACTATGGATCATACAACAAACAACACAGGTGACGTCTCTGCCCTCATTGGGCTTTCATTTGAATGCAGAGAGAACCAAAAAGTAAAAAACGAACAATGTGGGAAGTGGCCACAAAGAAAATAGGATAATAACACAACAGAGGATGAGGTGTTACTTTATTTGGAGTGGCATTTTAGCAATGGTCTGAAGAAAACAAGGGAGCAAGTCTTGTGGAAAAACGTGGGAAGCGTCTCACCCTCAGCATCTTTCCTCCAAACTATACGGCAAGAAACACATCCCTTATCAGAACAAACGGTACAAACACCCACCGGTGACTCAACCTGCCATAAACATACATTCTTCCTTTCTCGCAACGTCTATGCCCGTAGATTACTAAGTTCCCCTATTATAACATCTCTTGTACCCATGTATCCATCTTTCTCTACCTATTACTTATAGGTCCAGCCACACAAATGATCAATGCAGAGGTATAAAACAGTGGAATATTGGTATGTGCTTACCAAACCTATTTTTTAAGTTCTGTGTTGCAGGCAGAGCTAACATAGAAAAAAGAAGATCCTAGCCACGAAGCTATGGCCCTAGGGGGATGGTGGAACCACCACATGGAAAATTTTGGGTCCATAAATGTCACTAGGGACCTAAACCTTCCCTTTTCCCATGAACCTCAATTTGTATGTGAGACTTTACTGTATTAAGCCATAAAGATTTGGGTTAGTCTGTTATATAAGCGAGTCCACCCTAACTAATGAATCCCCCCAAGGCAGTTATTTTTCTTTCATATATATATATATA
>NW_004568241.1:0-1938 GCF_000260355.1 Condylura cristata | reverse complement strand
CTCTGTGGCCCTAGTGTGATATTTTACCTTGAACTTATGACCATACTTGTTCTCCATGGATGACATTATCTAAGATGTAGGGAATATGAGTCTCTAAAATTACTAAGCTCCATTTAATTTAGTTTCTATAGTGATTTTTCTTCTCTTCATATGCTTTAGCATTTAAAGTTATTTTCTCCTTGTTCAGAAGTTTAATTCAATCATTTATGACATGTTTCCAAAGTTGTGGAAAGAGAGGGAGGCGTGGCATGGAAACATTTTGTTTTTAAGCAAACTTTAGTAGAAGTATAAAGAAACCATGACTTTTTGGAGTGCAAAATTTGTTTTTCATTCTAAGCCTCTCCAGATGGTGAAGGATTCTTAAAATAAGAAAAGACCTCTGAGCAAAGATAAAATCCTCGGCCCTGGAAGGCAAATAATGGTCTCAGAGTAAAGATTAAACTAATGGAGTGAGTGCAAAAACCTCTGTAAATTGTAAAAAAGACTCACGATGGTGCCTTACGAGTCCTTTCAAGTGGCCGAGATCTGCTAATAATGTAAAAGCTGTTCCTCCAGACCCTCTCTGTTAAACACCAGGGGCTTTCAGAGTGTAAGGGTGTTACATCCTAACAACCTTCTGATGTTACTCAAAGGCCATCTAAAAGAGTCTGAAATGGGTGAACAATAAAAAACAATTCATAGAAGCCATAGAAAGTTTTAAAGAAATTATACTGGCAGAAATACCATCCACTGACCTAAGAGAAACAGAGGCATTATAAAGTGAAAGAGGTTTTTGACCTCTCTACTTCCATAGGCAGGAAATTGGATAAGAAAATTATTCCCTTCAAACAAGTCTATTTTTCAAGGCAAAGATAAGATACACTAGAGCCTGAAATTAAGATCTCAGAGGGCACAGAATAGACAAAGAAAAATTGTTTGTGTTGGTGAAGTTTCCACATAATAGACAAGACAGTCTCCCTCTTAAGTGGTTTTGCAGGACAAAGGACTGAGAAAGGAAGCAATTTGTTGACTCTTCAGCATGGATTCACCATGTTCCAGTGTCTGGGTCTTTCAGAGGCTCACAAACTGGATTTTAGGGCTCACAGGAAATAGTTTCATTTTTCAGGGCCAGACTCCCACTAGCCAAATCATTTCTATTGATTCATAAAATCAGAATTTAATTTCACCAACTCACAGTGAGAAGTTGTCACTGAATTTAAACACTCAAAAATTTATCATCAGGAAATTTTCTTTTGTCAAAGTCTGTCTCACCACAGAACACGGTGTCATTTGATGTCTCCTTCACAAACTAATGCAGTGTCATGACATGTTGAACATTGTTTAGCAGTGAGATATTTTGTAATTTTTCTGACAAGCCTCCGCTCCCTCCCCACTGCTCATTTCCTCCTTAGTCAAGTCAGCACTGCTCCAGTTATGATAATGTCATGTCTTACATTCTGAAATTTCCTGATTTCATTGGGATTGTGCCATCATTATGGCGAAATTTTATTTTTCCAAAGCCCTTGCTGGCAAGTTTTAGAAATCCACTTTCAAGTGCATTTTTAAGCATTTGCTCCTATGCCAGCTGGCAGGCACGCCAGGCACCCACTGCAACATGGTGTCAGCCTTTCCACTGCAGGAAAGGACACTCACGGAGGATGGCATCGGGGAGCTGCCAGGCTGGATACTGGTGGGGGACTTCTCTCTGAAGAACTTGTGCCTCAGAGAGGTCACTCCTGGTCTTCCAACAGGCAGGTCAAGATGCTGCCAGCTTTTCAATGGCTGCCTCTCTTACAAGGAACTAGGCCTGAGTGGCCATGCCTCTCGGTGTGGAGGGTGCCCTCTGCATTTCTGACCATGGACTTCTCTGCCTGGCACCCTTGAGAGTTAACATCAATACAAAATAGCTAACTGGTACAAAGTGTTCAGTGTTGCTTTTGGAAGTAAGATTTGTCCCGA
>NW_004568240.1:0-1904 GCF_000260355.1 Condylura cristata | reverse complement strand
AGGTGATCCCCATGGTGCAGCAGCCCACACCTATCTCTCCCGCTGCTCCCCTCAGCAGTGTACTTCATCCATCTGCTTGTTCTGCTCCCCACTCTGTCGCTGGTGAAACCTCTGACTGCCCCTATACCTCTAGCTTGTATCCCATTTCTGAGTGCATAAATAAATCTTTTTTAAAAAATTTTAAAAAGTAACCCTTTAAGCAAAAAACCAAACAACTTTGGGGGTGGGTAGGGATCACCTAAGTCCTATGAATGGAGGAATTGTATTTTCCAAAAACTCTAAGGAAATCTTGATGGGCTTTTCCAGTGAAGTTTCCAGATGAGGCTGTAGTCAGTGGACACCTGATTTTAGCTTTGTGCAGCCTGAAGAGAGGATCTTCTTAAAATGCATTCAGTTCCTGATTCTGGAAACTGTGATAATAATTTTGTGTTTTCCCAAATTACTCAGTTTGTAGTAAGTTGTTAACAGAAAATGGGAAAAAAATACACTGTTATACTTAGAATAAAACCAAGTTACCTCTCTTGGTCTGCAATGTTCTCCAAGACCCACTGTTGTAACCTCACCTCCCACACTGGGCCCATTTTTTTCTGGAGTGTGTCTGGTTTGGGGGGAAATGGTGAGGCTAGCAAGAGGTTTGTGCATGGAAAGGGCTGTAAATTTTTGTCAATACGGGGTGCAGATCTGCTGGCATCATCACTGTCGCGCATCTTCACTGCTATTCACGATTTGGCCATAAAGTACTTTGAAACTTCTGGGCCAATGAGGGTATTAGGTATGATGACTGCAGAGGAATGTTTGGAGACTGTTTATTCATTTAATGGGCAATGAAGGATTGTTATTTGTTAGAAACTGCTTTCAGTGTTCAGCAAAGATAGACGGTTCCTGCCCTTGCAAAACAGTCTGGGACAGAAGAGAAACATCAAGACATCGCACAAATAAATATGAATTTAACACTAGATAAAGGTGCCCCTACTGCTCTTTCAAACACTCTACAGATCACAATCAGAGAGCTTTAAAGGATCCCTGGGAAGTAGACTGAGCTGGGATCTAAAGGCAGAGAGGTCCCGCGGCAAGACCAGAGAGGAGTGTTCTGGACAGAGAGGTGAGCACTGTCACGGTGAAGTGCTGAGAGCAGCCACATGCAGGTGACTTAGGAAGCACAGTGAGGAGCCAGGACTTGGACGAGGCTGAAGGGTCGGAAAGGCATGTCCCACCAAGGCTTAGTGGCTGCATTTGCTTTCAGCCTTTGTCCCAACAGAGAGGGAGAAAGATCAGACCTCAGCATGGGCAATTGCTTTTAAGAGATTGAGAAAAGTCCAAGCAGAATTTTACAGAGGCCAGAGATCTTTGTCCATTCATGTCTATCCCTCTCTGCAAACCCAAAGACCAGTGGTGCTGGCTCTGTCTGCAAATTCATTCTGAGTCCTGCCTCTTCTCGCCATCTCTTACCAGAGTCATGGCCACGACCTCCCAGTTTTCCTGTTACGACCACTTTTGCCTGCCTGTAACCTGCCGTATACAAGTAACATTGAAACCAAAATCAGAAGGTGTTTCTCCCATCTCAGCGTTTCTGGCTTCCCATCTATCATGGGCAGAATTGTAAGATGATTCTCCATATTCTTGACTCTTGGTGTATATTCCCTGCACAAAATTTCTCCTATTTTTTCTAAGATTTTGAATTACCAAAAAGGGCTTAAACCAAGTTGGGTCTAGTCAGAGAGCCCTATAATGATGGTGGAAGGCTGCTTGCTGGAAGAAACAAACTTCAGTGTCTCTGAGAAGTGCACATGGCAATGACGTGAGAAGGGTTTCTAGGAATAGAAAGTAACCCTTTAAGGCCTTCCCTGGTGGTGCAATGGGTTAGGACGCAGTACTGCAGGCTGGCCATGGCTGAGTTCGATCCC
>NW_004568239.1:0-1944 GCF_000260355.1 Condylura cristata | reverse complement strand
TCTTTTCTCCTCTCCTTCACAATGTCAGTCCTGGACTTCATCAGCTTACCTGCTTCAACTCCAAGGAGACCAAATTACACAGGCCCCTATGGCTATGGTCAGACTGCTGTTTCCTATTCTGAGACTCTGGGACATTAACCAAGCCTCTTCTTGTTTCAGCTTCCTCATTTTGAATGTAACAGTTTCCCACATCTTATAAGGTTATTGGGACAATCAAATGAGAGTCTACGTGTAAAATACTATAGCAGTGTCTGGGTAATGGGGATTGCTCAATATTAGTATTTCTTTTTTCTCCTACAGAAAGTTGACTTGGATAATTGAATACCTATGGGTGTGATAAAGTCAATTATTAACCTGCCCTGGGAAGCTTGCATTATCTTTCCGTCAAGCATTTGAAATACATGAGCAATTTCCTTCATGAACTTTCTCTTTTCATTCAGTTGGCATTTTTGTTTCTTTCCACAAACACACATGTACTAAACCATTTGTTGTTCCCAGGCTCCTTTTTTCTTCTCATCCTTTCTTTAGTCTTTGCATTTGGTCAGCAGGCCCTTTCTTCTTACCTTTGAATTTGATGGTGGTGGGGCAGGCATACCATTCATAAATAAATGCTTCAGGCGTGTGCTCAAATGCCACCTCCTCTGAGAAGTCTTCCCTGACTGCCTACTCCCCAAGGCAGAACTACTTTTTTTTTTGTGCTTTTTACATACTGTTGTTCCAGGGCTTATAAAAAAGGTGGTATCATTATATCCTTTTGCTTGTCTCTCTCAGCAGGCCAGCTCATGGAAGCAGAGACGCGGTTTTCTCTATCTTTTTGTTCTCAGCACTCATCCCAGTTTTTTAATACCAAGCCATGCTTGATAAATGTTGAATGAATGAATAAGATAGGAAAAGACCTCAGATGATCTTAATAGAAATGTTAAAAGTCATTATACTAAATGGCATTCATTTTACTGTGAGAGAGTTTGTTTCTTTTTGTTCTTACTATAGTCACACTTGTAGCAAGTTTAATTTTCATAAACCCATGTGGGTTGCAAAGAACAGATTAGAAGTGGTGGAAGAAGCTGTTAGAGATAAGACTGCAGGAAGCAGCAATGAATCTGACCTTCTGATAATGACAGGAACCAAAAAGTGACAAAACTCACACTTGGCTGCTCAAGTGTGGGGACATACCTAGATAGTGTCTCCCCTAGATAGTGGGGAGATAGCTGATAGCAGCAGCCCAGCAACTGAGCTTCAAAAAGAAGGCCCTGAGTTACTCTGGGCCTCTGGTTTAAAAAAAAAACACCCTCCCTGGTGGCGCAAGGGGTTAGAATGCAGCTGCTTCAGATTGAGTTGGATTCCCCAGCACTGGAGCTGACCCACATGGCGTGGCAGACCTCTCCTGACCCGCCCGCTGCTCCCCTCAGCAGTGTACTTAGTCAATCTGCCTGTTCTGCTCCCCAAGGATGGGAAAGATAGTGACAACATTTAGAGTCCAGGAAGGCAACTGGGTTTTAGTTCCCCCTTTCCCTTACCAAAGAGGTAATTTAGGCAAAAAGAGGAAAGAAACAGGCATGAGCATTGAATGCCTATGGCCAAGTGATATAGCTTCCCAGTTTCACCAACTAAAAAATGAGGGATCTCTTGGCTGCTGTCTGGGGCTCACCCAGCCTACTTGGTCCACTTGGCCCACTCTTATTATCTCTGGGTTGTGGCTGTGGAAAGCTGCCCCTGTTCAGCCCCTAGCCTACTGCTCTGACTGGTGGTCATCTCTCCCCTCACTGAGTCCTTGCTACTTTCAATTAGCTCTTGCTACTTTCCTTTAAATCAGAGCAAGGAATCTTCTGGGCTGTGAGGCTTCCAAAGTAGACCAGAGCTGAGAAAGTTCCCAGGCAGCAAAGACCATGTCTCCTTCCTTGTCCCTCCTTTCTACTCTCCTCTTCTTTCTTCTCTCTCTCTCTC
>NW_004568238.1:0-1944 GCF_000260355.1 Condylura cristata | reverse complement strand
GCGGGAATCGAACTCATGAGGAAGTGGCTTTAGCTTCTCAGTGCTGTGCTTTAACCCGCTACGCCACCTGGGAGGGCCAGCGAGCAGGATTTTTTTTAAAAGATTTATTGTGCATACAGAACTGGGGCACAGGCCAGAGGTGCAGGGGTGGTGAGAGGATTTACCAGAGAGAGCATGGGGAGCAGAACAGGCAAACTGACTAAGTACACTGCTGAGGGGAGCAGTGGGCTTGTTAGGAGAGGTCTGCTGCCATGTGGATCACCTGCAGGGGGGAGATCAAACTCGTGTTGAAGTGACTTTAGTCTGTGCTGTGTGCTTCCACTCACTGCGCCACCCGGGAAGGCCAGGAGCAGGATATTTTAGAGAACTGGGGGGCAGGCATGATGCAGAGACATCCCTAAGTGATGACCTTGTCTCTGGAAGAGAACTCAGAATTGTGGTGGATCTGTGAAGTCCTGTGGTTCTTCAATAGAAGTCAGCTCCAGAGTCTCTCTATTAGGTGATGATCATGCTCTTGTGTGGTTGCTCTAAAGACTTAGAAGGTAATTGGTTCCCACCATTCGTTTAAATGTCTGTTGATTACATTGGAGGCATAAGTGGTGATCAGAGACAATCCACTCTATAGACGTTGTACCTTGCTGTATGTAACGTTCTGCGAAAGGGCGTTGGAGGCACAGAAAAGGCAGCAAGTTACTAATACTATCTTTCATGTGTCATGCAGAAAACTCACAGACAATTGCACTGCAAGCAAGCTGTTTTAAGGAGAGATTAAGAATTGCAGTATCATGACCAATCACCTTGCCTGTTTTCTGTCCATCTGGTCTGCCCACTGCAGTTCCAGCTATATTTCATTTCTCCTCAAATTTGGGAACTGGTAGATAAAGGAGCACGACCAAAGTAGATTTTGAAATGACTGGTGTTGTACTCCTATTCCGGTTGGGTTGGGAGAGTAGAGAGCTAGAGGACTGGGAGGCTGTTGGGTGATCTGTGTTGTTGAACTGCCTGTGTGCCGCATTCAAATGTGAACTCAAGGAATGAAGACTCAGGGCCTGTTATCCTGGCTCTCTGGTGGAATGCCCTGGTGCATATGTGTGATGCTTTCAGGCTCTGTTGTCTATGCAGGTGCTTTGACCGTGAAATATTCCTGCATCTCGTTTGAAGGCATAGCGTGTTTGAACTTGCGTATGATGGGGGTGCCACGGATGCTTTTAGATGTCTCTCGAGTCAAGGCAGGAGGCCTTATTTAAGGGAGCATGCTCTTGGGGTTGGCTGCATGCAGGCATATCGCTGTTGGGGCCAGATAAATCATACCTGCTGACGTGCTTTCCCTACCAGGCCCTCCAACACTACAGCTGGATAACTGGGTGAATGTTGATGTGCATATTATACATGCTCCTTTTAATTCCGTTCCATAGAGAAAACTGAGTAATGCTGCCATTGGTACTTGTAGGAGTGTCGTTAATAATTACACCGGGTAAAAAGAAGTTAGTGGTAGATTTTATTAGTTTCGATTTTCTTTGCTTTCCTATACTTGAAGGAACAACTTTAAGTTGTTCCACTGTTTCAGAGAGTTTTAGATATGTAGAATTTTTTTTTCTCAAGGGCTTTGCTGTCACTGGATAATAGAGTAGGTGGTAAACATGTGATCCCGCATCTGCTTGTATATGATTCAGAATAAAAATAATGGGACTGTTGCTCTTTAGAAGCCACTAAGACTTTTTACTACATTGGGTCCAGGACCAAGGTGGTGGTGCTGTTCGCCTTGAAGATGTGAAGAACCGAAGTCTGACTTTTATTTATTCTCTTTTTAGGTATTTACGTGGTTTTTGCATTTGAGAAGCAGCAGTAATAAGCACGTGTTCTGCGGCACCAGAACAGCTGTTGTATCTTACGCCGTTATGAATGATCCATCTGAGAGAGACTGGATAACTCTCTGTTTGCTGC
>NW_004568237.1:0-1948 GCF_000260355.1 Condylura cristata | reverse complement strand
TGGGAAGCCAGGTGCTGCAGACAGAGGGAGCAGCATGGACGATGGATGGGTACTTTCCCCAGGCATTCGAGGTGGATGGTAGCCTGTCTCCCCCAGCCACACGAGAGTGGGTTTGCCACAGCTACCTTCCTCACAGTGACACCTGATCCCTGAGACACCTGGATGCTTGAACACCTGCCCTGGAGAGCAAAATCTGAGAGGCATGGGAGAGTTTGTCTTATTCAGTGAATTGTCACTGAACCATGGAGCATGACAGGGCTCTGAGGAGAGGTGAGGCTGGGCCCTGACTGTGGGGGCTGAAGGTGAGAACACGGTATTAGGCGGAGGTAGGTGAGGAGATTGTTCAGGCTGCAGGGTGGAAAATATATGCTGCTGTCCCATTGTCCTTCCCTGTGCCAGTCGTCCTGGACACACATCACACACGCAGCGCACAGGTCTTAGGTGAGTGGGTTTTATTAGAAGCATTGCAGTCTGGGCAGTGAGAATCTGTGCTGCTTTTCTGTTCACACTACAATGAACCCCGCTGGCTCAGGGCTGGGGCAGGGGAGCTGGAGGGCTGGTCCTCTTTTGGGCCCTTGGTTCCTCAGGGCCTGGGGATGCTCATCCCTTCACTCAGACACAAGGCTCCTTCTCGATGGTCCTGGGTTAACTGCTGTGCTGTTTGTTCTGGGGGAGGAAGGTCATACCAAGTCATGAGCTGGGATCTTGATCAGGGTTTCAGAGGGAGGAAACAGGGCTGGGCAGGTCAGACTTGCCTTGGCAGAGTTCTTCTGCAGTCTCCGGATGATGCGGTTCACCCAGGGCTGGTCTGGGGGTGCACAGAGCTGACGATCTCTCAGTGTGGTGAACCTGGAGTAGAGAGCAGAGTGGATGGAGCATAGGAACCCAGTTTTGTGGGCAGAGGCTGGGGTCCATATGTGGGAGCCTGTTTCAGGGACTTAGCTGAAGGGGCTGGACTTGGCGAGAAGAGAGGTAAGCAGGTGGGGGTACAGCCAGGGACTGAGTGGAGAGAGGAGAGTTGGTTGATGTGCTGCCCCCCATAACTCACACCACGGCAGGCACTCTGCAGCCATCCTTGATGAGCAGGAGGCGGAAGGCACGCACAATGTACCCGGGGATGGGGCGCTGGGTCACAGACAGGCAGCAGTCCTCGGCGTCGTTGGCGCCCCCCAGAGCTGGGGTAGGGAACAGAAAGAAGGTGGGCTGAGCACAGGGGGCCCAGGAGGGAGGTGCGGCCTCACTGGGATTAAGAACAACTCTGCTCAAGTGTGTGTGTGTGTGGAGGCTGCTACACCAGTGTGCGCTAATGAGACCCTGCTGGTTGCCAAATGTATTGAGGTATTTGTAAGCCTTGCAGTAAATGGCCACCTCTATGAGCACCACATATGGTTCCTGCTGCCAGATCACCCCAGCTTCTTTCACCAGAGCTCTCCAGTTCCCCACAAATGAATAGTTAATATTGGTTACAGCATGAGTATCAGTAGGCTTGGGTGTTAGGGTGACAGGAGACAGGTGTCAGGGCCTTTTGAAGAGTTAAGAGTTTAATGCCTAGTCTTTAACCTCCCATTCTCCCCACCCCTCCCACTGTAGCATATGTATGTTGTGGCAACATACAACTGCCTTGGAATCTGCCTTGGAATCTGAGGCAACAGAAAAGAGCCTGCAGAGAGAAGGGCAGCTACAGCCCCTGGAACACACTAAAAGATACATCAGAATTCAGAGCCCAGTACACCTACACTCATAGGGCACGGGGACCCCCAGGTTCACCGACACATGGAGACCTAACTCGTGTCCCTCACATCCAGTCCCAGGAAGTCTGAGCTCTAGTCCCCCCTCCCCTCTCTCCCACACTGTCCCCCAGGCTCCCCTCAGCCTTACCAGGGGAGGGCCCCAGAGTCAGCAGACTAAGGGCCAGTAGTGTGGCTGTATGAGAAGCCATGGAGCGCGA
>NW_004568236.1:0-1956 GCF_000260355.1 Condylura cristata | reverse complement strand
GTAAAGAGCAGAACAGGCAGATGGACTGAAACACTGCTGAGGGGAGCAGCGGGTGGGTCAGGAGAGGTCTGCCGCACCATGTGGATCAGCTCCCTGGCCGGGGATCGAACTCATGCTGCAGTGGCTGGTGACAGCTTGATAGCACTGAGCCTTAACCAGGGCTCCACCAGAGAGGCCCTGATTCTAATTTTATATAAATATATACTTGCAAGTTTATGCTGTCAGAAAGGCATAAACTAAATAGTAAATGAATATGTTATATGTATCTGTATATTACAGATGATGATTATCTTCCCCATGTTTTGCAATACTTTCTAATCAATGCCTATTACTTCTATTATAATAAAAGTATAATCAAGGTGAAGAAATCATTGCTTTGAAATAGATGAAAGTAGAAATAATAAACTGCTGCTTCTAAATCTGTTCATCATGCCAAAAAAAAGACAGAAGAAGCAGAAATGCCTCCCCAAATGTCTATCCTTTATGGTGGGAAGTAGCATTTCAGACAAAGGCGCATCAGATGCGAGGCCTCGGCTAACCGGCAGACACTGCCTGAGTCTAATCAAACCTTCACTCAATTTCCAGCCGGAAATTTACATGAAGTCTTTTAAATGACCTGGAAAATAAACAATACCAAAATGAATATTACTGTTTGGACATAAAACTTGCCTTCCTTCTCTCTTCCTTTGCAACTGCAGCTACCACATGCCCAGACATCTGGTTGGCATATTCTTTATACATTATTTCTGTTCCTCTCCAATGCATCAGGAGTCTAGGCTATTTTAATTCACATTCCCAGCATTTGAGGCAAAGGTAAATTCAGCCAACATGGCGGCGATTGCAGGTTCTGCTTCTAGTGACAGTTTCACCTTCAGTCGATAAGTGATTATGTACCAAAGAAACAGGATTTTGGGCAAGGAAATTACTTGAGCTACTTCTAATGAGCTTTCCCATGGGGACTCTACATTTCTAATAATAAATTTATTCTAAACAGGGCCGCCCTGGTGGCCTAAGGGTGAAGTCTCAGCACTATCACTATAATTGTAGCCTGAGTTCAATCCCTGACCAGGGTCATGGCCCACATAGTGCGACAGACCTCTCCTGACCTGCCCGCTGCTCCCCTCAGCAGTGTACTTCATCAGTCTACCTGTTCTGCACCCCACTCTGTCTCTGCTGAATCCTCTCGCCACCCCCCCATCTCTGGCCTGTATCCCAGTTCTTTTATGTGAAAAAAAAAATTTTATTATTGAAAAGCAACACATGCTCTATCCAGAATAGAAAGCAAAAAAGCAAAAACAGGTGAAGAATGGAGCACATGTCACAAGGAAGAATCTGGAAAGATGCAAATCTAGTGAATTATAACGATCTTATTTATTTGTGATCAGCTGTATTTTTATTTTATGCTTCATTCTTGAAGCTTCAAAAATTGATAGTAATTCTTTTTAGGGTATTGGGTTCAACACAGTGGGGCAAACTTTTTTTCATGTAAAAGAATGGTTCCTGCTGATAGTCCTAATGTAAACTTTATCTCCACTTATAACTCAGAAGCTTGTAGAATATATCTTAATGGTTGTGTGCAAACATGTTAGATTTCAGTCATAAGTTGTTATACTATATTTCCATGAATGCATTCTTTTTTGGGCAGTATATTCTGTTTTAAATTCAGATTTTAAAATACTGTAATTTCTGTTTAAAGCCTCTTAAAAGTTCTCTTAATTTCATGTATGTATTCATCATTATGGGAATATAGGTCATTACAGAGTATGCTTTTATTCTGGGCAAAGCTAATACTCTTTTTTAATAAGCAGGAACATTTTTCCAGCTGTAGAGATACATATAATTTTTTAAGATTTATTTATACAAAAACTGTGTGTAGACCAGAGGTGCAGGGGGTGAGAGGATTCACCAGAGACAGAGTAAAGAGCAGAACAGGCAGATGGACTGAAACACTGCTGA
>NW_004568235.1:0-1932 GCF_000260355.1 Condylura cristata | reverse complement strand
CCCCTGCACACGAGGCTGTCCTCCCCGTGTGTGCGGCCTGCTGTCCCCCGCTGGCCCGGGCCCCGCCCTTTCAGACAGTGGCCCCGTCCGGGCGGCTGCTCAGGTCCTCCTGCCCCGTGTCAGGGTCTCTGCCCACTGCACCCCTCTCTCGTGGCCCGGCCCCACCGTCCGCACAGCTCTAGGGGGGGCGCTGGACCAGGCGTCCTCTCCCCTAGACGTGCTACTGCTCTGGGGTCCCGCATTGGTGACAGGTGACTGTCAGAAGCTTCCTGCCTTTTCGGGGTCCTCTTTGGTGGCTCAGTTCTGGCCTCACCCACTCCCGAGGGGGCTCGCTGGCGCCGCCCAGTGGCCCCATCCGGGATTGCACGTGCCACAGAGGCCCAGTGTGGGGAGGGGCTTGTGGACACTGATCCCTCACTCCCTCAGGGAAATGGAGACTCCAGGGTCTGGTGTCCTCAGGAAGGTCCGGATGGTTCCATCCCGCAAGGGCCCGCAGCGCTCAGCGAGTGTCCCCCAGACGCCGTCTCTAGTTCGGCCATTGGCCCCGTGGGTCCAGTTCCCGGAGGAGGCCGCTGGCCCCAGGGTTGAGCCGGCTCCGTGGACAGCGCCCGGTGCTGCGCTCATCAAGTCTGGCGGCGACCTGGCCGCCGCGATTCTCCCGCCCAGACCAGCCCCAGGGCTCCTTGCCTGGCCACGGACTATGCCCTTTGCGGGTGACCACCCAGCCCGGGACCAGCCTGCCCTGGCCATCCACGGGCACACCCGCAGGGAGATGAACCCCGAGAACCTCCTCCTGTGTTGTGACCCCCATGCACTGAGGCCTCAGAGCACCTCACCCTGCGACCTTGTCCCGCTCCGTCCACACCACTGCTGTGCCACCGCTGGGCAGGGTCAGCGTAGGCTTGGGCAGAGGGAGTGAAAAGCTTGGGCCTGAAAGTGTCCTGGGATTAGCCTGAGACAGGGCCCAGGGGCAAGTGCAGGTGGCCATGAGGGACGGGGAGCCTGGCCAGCGGCTCCTCCTCGGCTCCTGTCCGAGTTCACGCTGGACCGGGCTGGGGGAACCATCTGACCAGTCCCAGTCAGGGTGCCCGTGTTGGGGAAGGAGCCTGGGCTGCTCCGTGATCATAGGACAGGAGGCGCCACCTGCCCTGGACACCAACCAACCTGGGTCACCCCACTGCTGAGCAGCTGCCTGGCCTCAGGGGAGGTCACTGCTGCCCTGCTGACGGGCCCTGAGCTCGAGCAGAGCTGGGGAGGACGGTGCTCTGAGGAGGGCCAGAGGGGACCCGGCTGCTGCAGGAAAGGTCAGGGGCTCGCGATGTCCAGGGAGGTGCTGGCGGCCAGGTGGAGGGTGCCTGAGGGTTCCCACGGTGAGGGGATCTGGGGGCCCATGAAGGGAGAGTCAGGGCTCTCAGGGGAGCAGAGGCGACTCCCAGAGGTGGGGACTGAGGACCAGGAGGGACAGGACTGGCCCTGTGAGCCCATCACCGCACGGCCCGTCCCCCGCTGTCCTCTCCTGGCACCTCAGTGGTGGGGACAGGACATCTCTGTGCATAGTAGGTCAGTGTGCTGTGGCCAGTGTGCAGAGGACTTTTGGGGGGCTTCTTGCAGGATCTATTGGGGGGCCCGGCTCCGTGTCTCTGACTGTGCCCTGCATTGCCCACGTCTCAGCATGAGGTCGCGTAGGGCAGCTCTGGCGTCACTCCAGGTGCCAAGTCATCAGTGACCATGGTCCAAGGGGGGCCCAGGGGACCCCTCGGTGGTGCGTTTTTGTATGTGTTGAAGAGAATGTGATGTGGGGTGCTCAGAGGATAATGAGACAATATGGGGCCTCCAGCGGTCCCCACCATCGTCCCTACCAGGGTTTTGACTGGTTTCTTCAGTGCTTACTGTGTGAGGGGGGTTAGGTTGCAGGAATTTTCTATCTTGGGG
>NW_004568234.1:0-1962 GCF_000260355.1 Condylura cristata | reverse complement strand
CCGCCTGCCCCAGAGGTGACCACATGGTGTGGCAGACCTCTCCTGACCCACCCGCTGCTCCCCTCAGCAGTGTACTTCGTCATCTGCCTGTTCTGCTCCCCACTCTGTCTTTAGTGAAGCCTCTCACCACCCCTGAGCCTCTGGCCTGTACTCCAGTTCTGTATGCACAAATAAAGAAATCTTAAAAAAAACCTTTTGACTTACAGAAAAGCTGCAAAAATAGTTGAGAATTCTCTGATTTCTCATCCAGTTTCCCTAACACTAACATTTTACATACAGGTAGTAAGTACAGTGAACAAAACCAGGAAATTAATGTTCATGCAAATACTATTTAATATGTATAGGCCAGTGGGGAAACTGACAAAATTCAATCAATATCAAGCAATATCGATTTCAGGATCCCCTCTGGATTCCACAGTGCAATGCATTTGCTTGTCACATATGTTTCCTCTATTCTGTAAGACCTTTTTGGTTTTTTTTGCATCTTCTATCATCTTGACACGTTCGAAGTACACTGGATAGTTACTTCATAGACTGGCCCCTGGGTTTGGCCTGTCTGGTGACTCTCATTAGTTATGCATTGAAAAAATACCATAGTGGTTATATTGTGCCCTTCTAAGTGTATTCCATCAAAAGGCATACACTGTTCACCTGTTCACATGTCTTATTATTGGTGACATTAACATGGATAATGTTAACAATGGTGTCTGCCAGGTTTTTATAACAGAAGACATCATTTTTCCCTAGAGAATCTTTAGGAGATTTTGAGACTACATGGATATTCCTATTTCTTATTGGACTTTTACACAGATTATAGCACCCAATATTGTTCTTCCCAACACCAGTTATTACTGCTTGCCTAATAATGAGTTTTATTACCATCATTTGTTCTGCATTTCCTAACTGGAACCCTACTGTAGGGAAGAGTGGTCCATTCTCCTATGTAATTAGTTATATAAGTTTTGACTACAAGATATTTGTTTTATTGCTAAAATGTTGCCAATTTTTACCATGTAGAGCTCTTTCAAGTTGGTCCTTATATCTTTTCAACATGTCCTTATATCTTTTCAACTTGTCCTTAAAAGGAGACTGGACAGTGGGCGATTCCTGGAAGACACTCCCACTCCAGATCACTGAGCAATGATCTAACGACATACAGAAATGATGGCAAAATACACAAAAGGCTCCCAGTAAACTAATTGATTTCCCCTGATGGAGCTCAAAATTGCCTGCAGCAGCTCCAATGCTGTGGGTGACAGGGAGTGACCATGCAGGAGGGTAAGGGAGAGGGGCAGCGGCAGTCCTGACCAGCTGTGCTTAAATAGTTTTCCTTTGCAAGCGTTATGCAACCCTCTGACTTTGTGAACACATTACTGGCGCCACTTACCCTGGGTCTCTCTTTAGTGAATGATTCACTGCTACTCTCTTCCTATTATGAGCTAGTAAAACCAGAGAGCCAAACTGCAGGGAGCTATGTATGAAGTAAAGAATGCAAAACTCTGAAAAGACAACGAGGCAACATCAGGACTTTGGTGCACAGATTTGAGACATGAGCTCATAGTCCTGGCTTCTCTCTTATTTCTAGCTGTATTTCACCAGGTGAGCAAAATCCAGTCAATCAGATAGTGTTTATTTTTTTAAGCATCTCTTAGTATGAAAATTTTTAAATATTAGTTAAATATAATATCTAGTGGGTACTCTTTTTGGTTACAAAAATTCAAGACTTGGCCTTTTAGGTTTCTCACTAGAGGCAAAGGGTTATGTTTCTGCTCCTTTTATCCTTTGTCTCATTTATTTTTTTTATTTTGAAAAACTTTTTGACTTGGCCCTCCCTGGTGGCGCAGCTGGTTAAAGCACAGCACTGAGAAGCTAAAGCCTCTTCCACATGAGTTTGATTTCCGCCTGCCCCAGAGGTGACCACATGGTGTGGCAGACCTCTCCTGACCCACCCGCTGCTCCCCT
>NW_004568233.1:0-1963 GCF_000260355.1 Condylura cristata | reverse complement strand
AGGCCAGAGGCTCAGGGGTGGTGAGAGGCTTCACCAGAGACAGAGTGGGGAGCAGAACAGGCAGATTGACGAAGTACACTGCTGAGGGGAGCAGCGTGTGGGTCAGGATAGGTCTGCCGCACCATGTGGTCACCTCCAGGGCAGGCGGGAATCGAACTCATGCGGAAGTGGCTCCAGATTCTCAGTGTTGTGCTTTAACCCGCTGTGCCAGGGAGGGCCTAATGGATATTGTTTTTATTTTGGAGTGATGAATTGATTCTGTGCAGTATTTGCACAATATTGTAATATACTAAATAACACTGAATGGCTTACTTTGAAATGGTTAATTTATATTATATAACTGTTACCTCTTAAAAAAAGAACTATGGCTATTGGTGTAACTGTTTACCAACTGATTAATCACCAATAAGCTATGCTCTTGCTATTTTCTAAAAAGTCTCTCAATCCTAAGTTACACTAGCATTTACATAGGGGGAAGGTCATTTATTATTGGTAGTGATAAAGATGGAAATGAGAAAATTTATAATAATGAGTATGAGAAATAAAAATATAGTGGATGTAGAATAAAGGGGAATGCAGAAGAGAAAACTAAGAGAAACAACAATGAGTACTAAAGAGAAAATCATTACAAATATAGTCTAATTAAAGAAGAAAAAGATTGTGGTTATAAGTTATAAGTAATGATAGCATAGCAGCATGTTTAAATTAATTTAAAAATGCCAAAACACATATGGAAGCCAGTCTAGAGAGCTACCTTCTCAATGCGACCATAAATTTATAAAGCAAATAAGCAGGGATAGAGACAAACCTCCATGTTCTTATTATAGTGGAATTTACAGACTAAATGAGAAACAGATAATCAATTACTCATTTGGGAGTTATACACTTAATTTAAGTGCCAACTGACCAAGTCACTAATATTTGGAACTTTGTTTTGGGACTTTATTACTTTAATTATATCACATTTCTATTACATTTTTTTAAAAAGATTTATTTATTTGTACATACAGAACTGGGGTACAGGCCAGAGGCTCAGGGGTGGTGAGAGGCTTCACCAGAGACAGAGTGGGGAGCAGAACGGGCAGATCAAAGAAGTACACTGCTGAGGGGAGTAGCAGACCTGTTAGGAGAGGTCTGCCGCGCCATGTGGTCACCTCCGGGGCAGGCCGGGATCGAACTCATGCAGAAGTGGCTTTAGCTTCTCAATGCAATGCTTTAACCCGCTGCGCCACCATGGAGGGCCTTTTTTTTTTTTTAAAGATTTATTTATTTATGCTTACAGAACTGGGGTATAGGCCAGAGGTGTGTGGGGTGAGAGGATTCACCAGAGGCAGAGCAGGGAACACAACAGGCAGGTGGATGAGGTACACTGCTGAGGGGAGCAGCGGGTGGGTCTGGAGAGGTCTGCCACGCCATGTGGGTCACCGCCCTGGCCAGGAATTGAACTCACAGTGAAGCAGCTGAGGCAAGCTTCACAGTGCTGTGCTTTAACCTGTTGCGCCACCAGGGAGGGCCCAGGACTTTACTTATTATTGCGAGTGGTGTCCCCCTGTGTGATATACTTTATTATGCGTATTCACTCAGTGGTTCACAAGCACTTGGTTGATTTCACTTTTGAGCTATTATAAAGCACAATCCTGTCAAGTCATGGTGTGAACATATGCTTTCGTTTCTCTCAGTCGATACAGGAAACAGCATTACTAGGTTATTGTGATAAGACTATTTATAAAACTACCAGAGCAGTTAGTGTGCAATTGATTGAAACATATACTCTTATTTCTGTTATCATGTGACTGTCTTCCTGTCCCACCAACACCTTAGGTATATACTTATCAAGGTATACTCGTCAAAAGATTAAAAATACATAAAGAGGGCCCTCCCTGGTGGCGCAGCGGGTTAAAGCACTGCACTGAGAAGCTAAAGCCACTTCCGCATGAGTTCGATTCCCGCCTGCCCCGGAGGT
>NW_004568232.1:0-1963 GCF_000260355.1 Condylura cristata | reverse complement strand
AGTCTACCGTATCCCAGTCTGACGTGGTACTTAGGGTCTCTCTAGCACTATGAGGGGGTGCGGGGTTGCCTCCAGCATTCCCAGGGCCCCCAGCTATGGCAGGAGCTGTACCTTGGCAGGGAAGTAGGCAGGGTGGTTCTCAGAGAAGAGGCGCTGGAGACAGTGAATCCACAGCCTCTTCTCTTCTTGGTTCTTGGCCTGGGGGTGGGTGAGGTTGGAGCTGGACCCAGGTTTGAGGTCTGGGGGAGGCCCTGACCAGCAGCCCCACCCTGTGCTCACCTGCAGCAGGTGCCTGTGCTTCGGAATGGTCAGATCAGACACCTTGAACCCTAGGGGGTCCCGAGGATTCTCACTCACACTCAGGTTACAGCACTGGAGGAATGGGGTTGGGGGTGGATAGAGAAGAAAGCAGAGCTCTCAGGCTTAGCTATGTCCCAGGTCCATCTGGGTGCCCTCCTCGCCAGGCCCTCCCTGATACAGTGGGTTAGAAAGTATCACAGCCACTGCGGCACAAGTTCAATCCCCGGCCAGGGAGCTGACCCACAGGGCACGGCAGACCCCTCCTGTCTCCCCACTGCTCCCCTCAGCAGTTTATTTCAGCCGATCTGCCTGTTCTGCTCCCCACTCTGTGTCTGATGAATCCTCTCATCCCTTGCACCTCTGGCCTGTACCCCAGTTCTTGTCTGCATAAGTAAATACATAAATGTTTAAAAAGCAAAAAGAAAAAGTCATGCCCTCAGGCTGCAAGGTGGAGACCTTTCCCTCTGCTCACCTCCCACCAGGCTGGGCTCAGATCGCCAGGCCACCTCTCCCCACCCTCCCTGAGCATGCAGTGTCCCCCCATGAAGATGCTCACCTGGTGGAAACCACCAGCCCCTCTCGCTCCACCCCTCCTTATCAAGCCTCGCTCCTACCCCCAGACTTGAGAAGACCTGGCCCCATTTAAGGGCGGCCCTTTCCTTGCAGCCCCCGGCGACCCCAGCCACCCCTCCGCGTATACGGGTCCAGTTACGTCCGATAAACCCGTTCCAGCCCCGCCCCGCCCCCAAACTCACAAAGATGTGGCCCTTGTAGGTGTACTCGGGGCCCCGGCGCTTGGCCACCAGCAGCATCCGTGAGAACAGGAAGAGCAGCCGCTCACCCCCTCGGAGTCGGGGGCCGCCTCCGCCGCCACCTCGGAATGCACCTTCCAGCACCAGCTCCCCAAAAGCACTGAGCTCCGGGCCAGTCCAGCCGCCCAGCCGCCGCTGCACTTCCTGCCGGGACCCCCGCGGGCGAGCACACGGGCAGAGCGGCACAGCGGTGGGGGGGCCGGTCAGCAACTAGGCGCGGCCCCAGCGCACCTCGGGGCGCCCCCCACCCCGCTGAGGGGCGCCCCCGCTGGTCACCTGGAGGCGCGCCGCGTGCTCCTGCTTGCGCTTCATGTCGTTGATGTACCAGGCGACCGCCGTCATGGACACGATGGCCTCCTCCACTGTCTCACGGCCGCCGCCGCCCGGGCCCTCGGCCCAGTGCTTGCCCAGCTCCTGGCGGGCGTCACCGGGCCGCCAAGCAGAGGGCAGGGAGGGAGAAAGGACGTAAGAAACGCAGCAGCACAAAGGTGGGGTGACGAGCCCAGCGGCGGAGAGGTGCACGCAGCCGGGCCAGCCGCCGCGCCCCGCCGCACCCAGGCGCCAGCACTCCTGGAGTCCAGATGCCGCCGGTGGGCCCACCCGCCAGCTGGACCACCGGGTGACCGGTGGGCAGGACCCTGCCCTCCCTGAGGCCCAGGCGCAGCTGACCTGCAGCAGCAGATGGTACTTGAGGATCCTCTGGACTGGCTTCAGCAGGAAGCTCTGCAGGGGCAGCGAGTGCTGGAGCTGGGCCTGGCGCTGCTGCAGCCACAGTGCTGCCGGTGGGGACAGCGAGAGCTCCCGGAGGAGGGCCAGGGAGCTGGGGGCACAGCGCGGTCAGGGGCGGGCGC
>NW_004568231.1:0-1970 GCF_000260355.1 Condylura cristata | reverse complement strand
CTGCGGCCCGGCAGCCATGCCGCAGCTCGGCACCCATCTGCTCACCTCGACACCCCGACACCCACCTGGCGGGTCTCTCTAGGGCTTCCCGGGTGTCCGCGAGCAGTGTCCTGGGCAGCTGGCACAGGGGTGCGCGTGGGCATCACCCCTGGCATGGATAGCCGGCTTCCGTTTTCCGGGTAATAGCCAAGCCAGAAGGTGCTCAGGGAACAAAAGTTTCACTGGGGGACGCCGGACAAATGCTGCAGGTGAACCCGGGCTGAGTGAGCTCCAGCCCGAGTGCTGAGGAAGCCGGAAGCCTCAGATCTGCCCCCAGGACACACATGAGCTCCAGAGGGCCTCTGGGCGGGTACCAGAAGCAAGACTTGAAAGTTCCAGAAGCTCAAACAAGGGACGGATGCCAAGGAGCAGGTCTAAGGTGGGAGGCGCTGGGCAGGAGACGTGCTTGAGACGCGCTTCCAGGACACCCCCAAGGCCAGCCAAGCAGAGGTGAGTTCTCCCAGAAGCACTTGCAATAAAAAGGGGCTTCCTGGTGCCTCTGGCCCCTGGGTCCGGAGGAGGGCCCCGCCATGGGAAGCATGAAGTTCTGAGCTCTGGCTGAGGTGGGGGCCGCAGGGGGAGGGCCAGGGGAGCGCGGAAGGGTGGGCTCAGCTGAGCAGGAGGCCGGAGGCAGCTGCCCAGCGGGAGCGTGTCCGCCTCATCGGGTACACCGGCCCTGGGGTGCAGCTGTGTGCGGATGTGCTCGCTGGTCAAATTGCAGCTCCCCGGAAAAGAAAGGGCTTTCCCATCAGGGAGAAAGTTCTCCATCCGTGGGGGCCTTTAAGTATGGCACGGCCAGCCCCGCCCCTTGTGGGCATTTATCTAGGAGAGGCCCTGGCTTCTGAGTCCCCAAATTTGGCTCCTGAAAGCTCCCTACTAAGGCCTCACCATGGCTGCCTCCCACACGTTTCTCTTTCCTTAGTGATGGCGGGAGAAAGGATAGGAGGGGAGCACCCCAGGAGAGGCCCCGGCCTCAGCGCACCCCTTCTTCACTGACACATTTGGTGGCACTGTACGGCTGTCTCTGAACTGGACAGGACTCGCCCCTGAGGCCAGGCCAGAGGCTCGAGACCGGTTCACGGCCCCTAACACTTAGCACCTGGGAAAGGAGAACCGTCAATACCATTCGTCTGATGGGGTGGCGGCGGGCGAGGGGCCTGGGGGAGGGGGTGCGCCCTGCACCCTTGGTCTTGTCAGCTTGGTTTGAGGCAGGCTCTTCCTCCTGGCTGCTCTGCATTTGTGTACATTATCCCATGGAGGAGAAAGGCAGGCAGACGAAGAGGGCGGCTCTCTGGAGAAGTACAACTCCCTTCTGTGGGTTTCAGAAATGTCTGGGATATTCTGCCTGAAGCTGAAACATGGGTCTTGTTTACTTTTGCTTTTCTATAAACAGCTAGAGATTTCCTGGAAAACAAACAACAAACAGCATGCCCCTCATGACTCTTGCGTGAGCCTGTGTGCACGTGACACTTCTGCTTGTCTTGGCCAGAGAAAGCTGCAAGCCGGTCTGGAGAAAGACTCTCAGAGGCAGGAGGCCTTCTGGCGGACGTCTTCCCGAGGCAGGGACGCCGCTAGCTGCTGGTGCAGCCGCAAAGCAGAGCACAGCGACAGGAGCCTCGCCCCTGGGAATGCGGGGACATGCCCTCTGCCAGCTCTCCTGTGGCACCTCCCTGGTGTGCGGCCCCACCCCCACGGCTAAGTGCACTTCTGAGCTTAAAGTCAGCCAAGGTGCAGCGCCTGGTCAGTGGTGGCCGCTGAAAGCGGGCTCAAGCCAGCACCGCCCGCTGCCAAGGCCAGGGCACACACCCCCCTTGGCTGCAGCTGCACAGGCATTTCCTGCATACAGCCCAGCCACGCTGCCCCCACTTGCTCTTGGGTCGGGGTCTTCAGCTATTCCTTGCAAATGCTTCTGCAAACGGGAGGTTAATGGG
>NW_004568230.1:0-1973 GCF_000260355.1 Condylura cristata | reverse complement strand
TCCCCACTCTGTCTCTGGTGAATCCTCTCACCCTCCGCATCTCTGGCCTGTACCCCAGTTCTGTATGAATAAATAAATCTTTAAAAAAAAAAAAGAAGAAATATGTTATATCTTGCCTCAAGCCCTATTAAGTATTGGAAAAGATATGACCAGATTTAACTTCAAAATGCCATGGTTTAGAAAGTGTATCCTCAGCTATTCAGGAGGTTCTAGATGCATCTGGAGCTCAGTTATGACCCTCCACAAGTTCTCTACCTCCCATGAAACCCATCAGCCCTCACAGAGTTGTAAGAACACTTGTTTTCTTGGAACAATTTGGAATGGCTTCTCTCTTAATCCGACATCAAGGAGAAGGGGGAAATTAAGAAGTGGAAATGGCACACCTGGCACTTAGGTGTTCAAAGTAAGTCTGAAGTGTCAAACCCAGAGACTACATGGAAGATCTGGGTGTAACTGGGTACCAGTGTCTTGAAGACATGAAGTCAGAGGAAATTCTGAGCAAGTTCCTGTATTTGATAGGAGAGTAAAGAGACCATTTTCCATTTCTCACTCCTCTGTCAAAGTGCAAAAACTGTAGGGCTGTCTGGCCTAGTTACTGCTTTCTGTCTCTGAAGCCTTCCGGCGCCAGCACACAGCCTTCCACCTTATTAATGTTCTGGGATGCTCCCTTCCTGTGCTGTGTTCCATCCCAGGGGGTTATTAGAGGGCAGACACCAGCAGGGAAAGTGTTGTTGACTCACTCTCACAAATAATCATCCCTTGTATTATCAGAGCAATTATAAAATACTGCTGTTAAAAGTGCAATAATAAAATACCAACTGAAGTCTCTCAAGATAATTTGTCTGCCAGCCTTTTATTTTTATGATAGAAGGTTGAACTCTAAGGGAAAATAAACCCCAGAGAAGTGTACTTGTTTTGAGTTTTTCTATGAAATAAAAAAATGTGGGCCTTTCTCAATTTTTTTTCTCTAATTCTATGAGAAGTATGAAGATTTCACACAGTTGTGATCGAAGGCCTGGAGATCTGGAGTTCAGGAGACTCTAAGAACTGGGGGGGGGGGGGCGGGCAGTTGAAGCGCCCTCAGAATTCCTCCATTGAAGAAAAGAAGATAAGGATTCTAAGAGAGACTCTTAGAGAAAATGAGACTCTTAAAGAAGACTCCAAGAGCATGACAGGAAAATGAAAATTTCATTTGTTACCGAACGTCTCCAATACTGCACAACTGTTTGAGGTCTCCTGAAAGCCTAGGTTGTCACTATGAAGAGCTTACCTTCTGAAAAATCAGATTTATCATTTCAGGAGAGAAAAGGTCAGGAGAGAAAAAATGGCAGGCATGGAAAAGGTAAATTGGCTGAGGCCAGGGACGAAATGCTCTGGGAGATGTCTGAAAGGTAAATTGGCTGAGGCCAGGGACGAAATGCTCTGGGAGACGTCTGAAGCCACAACAACCAGCAACCAGGGGCCCTGCCCAGAAAGGAGGTAGGGGTGGGGTGGGAGCTGACTCCACTTCTCATCCTCACACAGTATCTCCTAAAAACCTGGGCTGAATTTCTTCAAGTGCAGCCTATCCACCATGACTTAGACTTTTCTCAGTGTTTTTTGAAAATGTCAATTCCTGAGCCTCATCTTCTTGACTTAGAACATTTAAAGATGAGAAAGTGGATGAAAAAATGTTCAACATCACTTGCAGTAAGGGAGATGCAAATTAAAACCACAATGAGATACCACCTGACCCCAGTGAGAATGGCACATCTTAAAACAGCTAGCAATAACAAATGTTGGCGAGGATGTGGAGAAAAAGGAACTCTCTTGCACTGCTGGTGGGAATGCAAACTAGTACAACCACTACGGAAAACTGTTTGGAGGTTCCTCAAACTGCTAAACATGGAGCTTCCCTACGACCCAGCAATCCCACTCCTAGGTATCTACCCAAAAGACACAAAAGCACTGATTCAAAAAGATTCCTATACCCC
>NW_004568229.1:0-1973 GCF_000260355.1 Condylura cristata | reverse complement strand
GGGGTATAGGAATCTTTTTGAATCAGTGCTTTTGTGTCTTTTGGGTAGATACCTAGGAGTGGGATTGCTGGGTCGTAGGGAAGCTCCATGTTTAGCAGTTTGAGGAACCTCCAAACAGTTTTCCGTAGTGGTTGTACTAGTTTGCATTCCCACCAGCAGTGCAAGAGAGTTCCTTTTTCTCCACATCCTCGCCAACATTTGTTATTGCTAGCTGTTTTAAGATGTGCCATTCTCACTGGGGTCAGGTGGTATCTCATTGTGGTTTTAATTTGCATCTCCCTTACTGCAAGTGATGTTGAACATTTTTTCATCCACTTTCTCATCTTTAAATGTTCTAAGTCAAGAAGATGAGGCTCAGGAATTGACATTTTCAAAAAACACTGAGAAAAGTCTAAGTCATGGTGGATAGGCTGCACTTGAAGAAATTCAGCCCAGGTTTTTAGGAGATACTGTGTGAGGATGAGAAGTGGAGTCAGCTCCCACCCCACCCCTACCTCCTTTCTGGGCAGGGCCCCTGGTTGCTGGTTGTTGTGGCTTCAGACGTCTCCCAGAGCATTTCGTCCCTGGCCTCAGCCAATTTACCTTTCAGACATCTCCCAGAGCATTTCGTCCCTGGCCTCAGCCAATTTACCTTTTCCATGCCTGCCATTTTTTCTCTCCTGACCTTTTCTCTCCTGAAATGATAAATCTGATTTTTCAGAAGGTAAGCTCTTCATAGTGACAACCTAGGCTTTCAGGAGACCTCAAACAGTTGTGCAGTATTGGAGACGTTCGGTAACAAATGAAATTTTCATTTTCCTGTCATGCTCTTGGAGTTTTCTTTAAGAGTCTCATTTTCTCTAAGAGTCTCTCTTAGAATCCTTATCTTCTTTTCTTCAATGGAGGAATTCTGAGGGCGCTTCAACTGCCCGCCCCCCCCCCCCCAGTTCTTAGAGTCTCCTGAACTCCAGATCTCCAGGCCTTCGATCACAACTGTGTGAAATCTTCATACTTCTCATAGAATTAGAGAAAAAAAATTGAGAAAGGCCCACATTTTTTTATTTCATAGAAAAACTCAAAACAAGTACACTTCTCTGGGGTTTATTTTCCCTTAGAGTTCAACCTTCTATCATAAAAATAAAAGGCTGGCAGACAAATTATCTTGAGAGACTTCAGTTGGTATTTTATTATTGCACTTTTAACAGCAGTATTTTATAATTGCTCTGATAATACAAGGGATGATTATTTGTGAGAGTGAGTCAACAACACTTTCCCTGCTGGTGTCTGCCCTCTAATAACCCCCTGGGATGGAACACAGCACAGGAAGGGAGCATCCCAGAACATTAATAAGGTGGAAGGCTGTGTGCTGGCGCCGGAAGGCTTCAGAGACAGAAAGCAGTAACTAGGCCAGACAGCCCTACAGTTTTTGCACTTTGACAGAGGAGTGAGAAATGGAAAATGGTCTCTTTACTCTCCTATCAAATACAGGAACTTGCTCAGAATTTCCTCTGACTTCATGTCTTCAAGACACTGGTACCCAGTTACACCCAGATCTTCCATGTAGTCTCTGGGTTTGACACTTCAGACTTACTTTGAACACCTAAGTGCCAGGTGTGCCATTTCCACTTCTTAATTTCCCCCTTCTCCTTGATGTCGGATTAAGAGAGAAGCCATTCCAAATTGTTCCAAGAAAACAAGTGTTCTTACAACTCTGTGAGGGCTGATGGGTTTCATGGGAGGTAGAGAACTTGTGGAGGGTCATAACTGAGCTCCAGATGCATCTAGAACCTCCTGAATAGCTGAGGATACACTTTCTAAACCATGGCATTTTGAAGTTAAATCTGGTCATATCTTTTCCAATACTTAATAGGGCTTGAGGCAAGATATAACATATTTCTTCTTTTTTTTTTTTAAAGATTTATTTATTCATACAGAACTGGGGTACAGGCCAGAGATGCGGAGGGTGAGAGGATTCACCAGAGACAGAGTGGGGA
>NW_004568228.1:0-1975 GCF_000260355.1 Condylura cristata | reverse complement strand
TGGCGCGGACGGGGCTCGGGCTGCAACCGGCAGATTCCGGCGTCCGGGGCTCCCCTGCGGCCCCCCGGCTCGCGGGTGCGTTAGTTAGGTCGCGGGTGGGGTGACCGGGCCCGGGCAAAGGGAGCTGGGAGAAGTGAACGCGCGTGAGGTGCGCAGGGCAGAGTCCAGGTTCCGGGGCGCAGGAGGGTCCGGCCGAATGCAGTCGGCTCCTTGATGGGGGTTGGGGGGTGCGCAAGGATCTGATGTGTAGAAGAACGTTCGTGCGCAGCAGAGTTGGTGGAAGGACGCTCAGCTGCAGAGTGAACCCCGAAGATGCGTGTGGCGGATGGACCCGGCGAGGCGTGCATGGGACCAGAAGGACGAGCCTGACGCGCAGCCCTGGCTCTCCAGCGAGGTAAGTGGCCCCAGCGGGCAGGTCTCAGGTCTGGTCCGCCCCCGGGGCCCCCCAAGCCTCCGAGCAAGACCGCAGGAGACCGAGTCCCGCCAGGGAGCTGCAGCGTCCCAGGAAGGCGATGCATTTTCATGCCACTAAAAATACCAGCCCGGAGTGGTGCGTGGCAATGAGGCAGACACATTTTTAGCAGCCGAAGCATAGCAACCGCAGCCATCCGAATCGGGAGAGGGGGAAGACGGCCCGTGCGAAGGGCGGGAGACGGGCAGACAGCAACGAGGGGCTGTGGCACAAGATACCTGAGGACAATGTCGCCGAGACGCGGCCATCCGAGGCGTTGCTCCAGCTGAAGAGAAAAGACAAAACAAAAATCGGCAACCGGAGGGAGGGAAAGGGGAAAGGAGCTTCCGGAGGGGGCCGAGGCTGCGGCCGCGTCCCGCGTGGCAGGAAACACGTGGCGGGTGGGAGAAGGCGCGTCTGGGCTCTGCAAAGGGCCGGCTCCGGGTTTCCATACCCAGCTCAAGTATCCGCCTCGCTCCCAGCGGAGACGACGCCCGAGGACCCGGCCCGTCTCTGTCCGCCTGGCGTCAGCCCAGCCTGTGAGTGCAGCTCTCGCCCGTCAAGACCGAGCGGGCACTGACTCCGTTTCTCACGTGTCTGGGGGAAGCTGAGTTCCGAGTGTTTGCAGGGAAAAGAAGATGGCAGAGGAGCGGACGCATCGGAACTGTGCAGACACTTTGTTAGCTCCGATGTTTCCAACCGTCGCCTTCAGGAGACTTTCAACAAAGTAGCATTGCAGGCTTTGCCCAGCGGGGTTCAGTCCGCGGGGTGTTACTGTGTTTCCGCACTCACGGTCATGACCACAGAGTATTTACCAGCGCTTTTCGCGGATTGTTCACCGGGACAATGGGAAGTCCGAGCTCAAGACCAGGGGGTCCCCGAACGTTTCGGGGACGGTTCCTGGCGACGGTAATCAAACATCTCACAGCCCCAAACGGCCTCTGTATCTATAGCCCGTGTCCAAATCCGTGTCCAAATCCGCATGACATGGTTGAGCTGACATACGGCTACTTGGAAGCAGGATAAGGCGCTAAAAATGACACTTGGCTTCGGGTCAGTGCTTGAGACGACGGCGCATTTACTGGCGACTCGGCGACGCGAGACAGCTCATCCCGGCTCCGCAGAGTCGTGGGACACGAACGAGTGAGGGGTGAGGCACGTGGTCAGCTCCACGGGCCCCCCTCTGCTTACAAAAAGGCGGCGACAGGCTGGTGGCCCAAACCTCGGCGCTCGTGTGTACAGCGACGCAGGAGCCAGTCGCCTGTGTCGGCCTTTGGGCTCATTCCGCGTCTCCCCTGTGTGAAAAGAGCAGCAGTGAACGTGGGGACGCAGGTGCCATCTTGGATCGCTGGTTTTGTGTCTTTGGGGCAGGTGCCTGGGCGTGGGGTGGCTGGGGCCGTCTGGGCAGCCTGCGCGCAGCTTTCCACCGTGCAGAGGACAGCTCCTTCTTCACCGCGTCCTTGCCGACATTTGTTGGCAGCTTGTCGGTTTGATGCGCGTCCTTGTTGCTGCTGTGAGGTGGCA
>NW_004568227.1:0-1978 GCF_000260355.1 Condylura cristata | reverse complement strand
GGCGCTCTCCTGTGGAGACACAGAGCTGCAAATGTGAATGGTTGGAACTCTTCAACCACAACTTCCTGGGTGTTCTGACAGCTTGAACTCCCACTTTGCTGCCTCTCAATGATTAATTATAAGCACCCAGCAAGGTTTCATAGGACCCCACTTCCAGAACAGCCACAATTGTTTTAACTTATAGTACAAAAGACCCAACTCAAACCCTGAGTGTGTGTCACTAGCCCACCACAAAAGGAAGATTTGTGGTAGAGAAGGAACTCCCCTTCTTTTCTTCTCTGCAGTTCAGTGTAAATGAGGAGACATTCCTTATGGGAGAAAGTGATGGACAAGGCCATTTAATCTAGATTGTAATCCTGCTCTCATCCCTGCTACTGTGTGATCCCAGTAAGATAACTCTTCTTCTTTGAGCTCCAGATGCTTCCAGGAGTTAGTGGGGAAGGTTTGTACTTTTCACAGAGTAGAGGCAACATATTTGACAAGGTACCTTCAAATTCCTCTTCTCACAGCTGTGCATGACATTACAGAAAGCAGGTAATGGTCAGGGTATCATAAGACATTTTACCTGACATCCCTGTTGTAACAGTGGTACTCCCTGCTCAGGTGTGTGTTACCCATCTTACAGTTTATTTTCATACTCCTAACTGACCTAGAACCTGTGGTATCACCTTTCGTGTGCGGTTTCCAAGTCATCACGTAGTATCCCTTCTCTGTACTCCAGAATCATCCTCTGCTTACCTTGTCCTAATGCTCACCACTTAGCACATCAGTTTACCATTCTCTCTTTATCTGTTATTCTCTGATGTAGAGTCAATGCCTAAACTCAGCTCATTGTAAGGGTAGGCCACTTTCTCTATAAACATAAACTAACATGAGTAACCCTCTAGTGTTTACTGAGCACATTTAGATATATTTCTCATGTGAGCCTAACACCTTTTGAAGCAGCTATTCTTTCACATATATGTATATGTGTATGTGTATGTATGTACAGTTCACATAATTTTTCACTTTTGTATCATATATGTTTTCTTCTCTCAAGTGTAGTCCCGTAAAATTCCCACCACCATTTCTCCCATGCACCATCACCATAATCCCCTGTGAAGCAGGTAGCCTTAAACTCATTTTTGTATACAGATACCACTCTTCTTACACAGTGAGAATATAATAGAAAGAGAACAAGCACAAATGTGTGCAGCTATAATTGCAGACCCTCCCTCAGGACTCCTTCGAAGACCTCTTGAAGGGAAAATGATTGTGGCAAACAGGTTTGTTGAGTGTAAAGTGTGCACTAAGAACTATGCTATGTGTAGGAGCAAAGATGAGGGAGACTTAGCTCTTTTCTCATAAGAAATGCACAATTATGTGAATAAAGTAAATAAAAACAGCTCATAGACCTATTCAGACAAATGCATAGTCCCCTGTCCTCAGCACTGACAAACTTCAAGGTAAGCAGTGGAAATAGATTTTAAAGATTTATAGACATAATTGGATGTAGGATTGCCAAGGAAAGGAAATATGTATGTTGTGGATGACAGTGAATAACAGGGCCTTTCGACAGAACCAAGAAAAACTGGAGAAGGTAAAAGGGAGAGATGAGAGATGAGTTTTGGGTATGCTGACTTTGAAGGCCCTTTGGGATATCATGAATGAAATCAAGAAGATACATGAATGTGCCTCAAACCAAACTTCTATAGAATAACAACAACAGCAACAACAACAAAAAACAGCAAGAAGAAACTACCTGTGCAATCATCACCTTGACCCTTTTTGGATCTGCTCTCTAAACACCTTTCCTCTACATACTCAGAGCATTGTGATGAGGAAGGGTGACTCAGTCATAGACTACGAGGTGAATAAGTATTGCCAGTGAATAAGTATCTCAGTTACCGGGCCAGAGGGAAAGGCAGTGTCTCCAAAAGTCAAAACAGATTTTCGAAACAGTTTCTCTTCCAGCCTCTGAAAATCCTGCTCATTCAAT
>NW_004568226.1:0-1984 GCF_000260355.1 Condylura cristata | reverse complement strand
ATTTGATGAACCACTGTACACATAAAGTCAAACAAATGGAGGGCATGCTTGTGGAAAATACAGAGTTAGGGAAGAGAAATATGAGAGAGCCTTCAGTTGAGGCAGTTATGATGCGTGTAACAGGGAGAAAGAATTTGGTTGGAAGAACAATATCACGGGGCAAAGCCCAAGACAAACATTGACCATTTGTAGGATCCCATATTGAGGTGATGGGGCCAGTTTTCCTTAGCTCCTCTGTCCTTAGTTATTGGTTGACAGCACCCCCTGTGAAACAGGTCTTGGTGGGAATTTTGTGGTGAATCTGAAAGTGTGGTAACTAGAAGATGTCTGTCAACTACCTACTGTGGCAGTAATAACAACAATAATAATGACAACGTTTCTGTCATGGGTGCCACACATAGAAATGCTAAAACTGAAATGATGAATAAAGATACACAAAACTGGGCCCTCCCTGGTGATGCAGTGGGTTAAAGCACTGCAAAAGAAGCTTAAGCCACTTCCGCATGAGTTCGATCCCCGCCTGCCCCGGAGGAGACCACATGGTGCGGCAGACCTCTCCTGACCCACCCGCTGCTCCCCTCAGCAGTGTACTTCGTGGATCTGCCTGTTCTGCTCCCCACTCTGTCCCTGGTGAATTCTCTCACCCTCCACATCTCTGGTCTGTACCCCAGTTCTGTATGAATAAATAAATCTTTTTTTAAAAAGATACACAAAATTAATGCAACAAAAATAATTTGAGGCATTTATATGAAAGGCAGAAGAAACAGACTTTCAATTTTTGTATAAGGTTGTTTTTTGTTTGTTTTATAAAATCTCACGAAAAACAAAAGAAGCCACCCATTAACATTCTCTCTAACTCAATACTTCTCCTGAAGAGACAGGTTCACCTGGGGTATGGTCTAAGTTATGACAGGTGGCAATTTGACCAAGTATCTTGACTGCGTGTAATATTGGCTTCCGCTTTTCACGGCTTGCTTAGATGACATTTCCTCACTGACAGCACTTGACATCTGACCAAATATAATTGGTTTTTAGTGTGTGTTTCTATGTTAAGGTGACACTTGAGTAATAGTTAGGTTAGCACTGCCTGCTGTGATGTGTAAGCCTTAACCTACTAGTCATCCCCACCTAATATAATGATCCAGTGAGTATGAGGCTACTAATTTTCTTCCATAGTTGTTCAGGGACTTTGGAGGCTCCTATTTTATGCTTCACAAGCCTTGGTATCCTCACCTCAGCAATGGATAGGAAATGAAATCACAAAACATCATTTCAACTCGTGTTGCATTGGCGAGAAGTAGTCACATAATCCCTGGTGAGCAATAAGACCATATTCCGGGGAAGGAGGCAAAAAATTGTATATCAAAAACTTTGACCATTTCATTAAATACTACATAACTCTTTGGTTAAACATAAACAATTGGCTGCACCAAACCTGACCCACTTGTCTTTTTCACTCTTAATATTGGCCAAATTAACCTTTTTTTTCTGTATAGTGAAGTCAAATCTCTAATGTAAAAATCATTGTTTAAAAAGGAGACAGAGTGGGGAGCAGAACAGGCAGATCCACGAAGTACACTGCTGAGGGGAGCAGCAGGTGGGTCAGGAGAGGTCTGCGGAGCCATGTGGATCTCCTCTGGCTGGGATCGAACTCCTGCAGAATTGGCTTAAGCTTCCTAGTGCAGTGCTTTAACCCACTGCGCCACCATGGAGAGCCCAAAATAAATATTTTTCAAGGTGGCAAAAATATCTCAAAAACTTAGAAAGAAATACATTCCTGATTCTATTTCAGATAGCAAAAATAGAATTTTATCATCAGCAGGAGTTTATGAAAATGCTTTATAAAGTATGTTTTTGATGAGAAGGAAAATTATCCTAAATGGAATGTCTGGGGTGGAAGACAAAAAGATGAACAAAAAAGTCATGATGAATATAGATATAAATCGTTCCTTGCATCTTAGGAAGGGAGCTAGAGTTAAACGTG
>NW_004568225.1:0-2062 GCF_000260355.1 Condylura cristata | reverse complement strand
AATCTTAGATAAAAATGTCTTTTTTGTGTGTGGAAATCAGAGCTTAAATGAGTTTGTCATACAGTGACATTTTATGACTTATTTTCAATTGTTTAGAAATTGACAGAAACCATCAACTGAACAAACTGTATTTGTGACTAATGAATACACTCATTTTTAATTGGACAGAATCACGATATAGAAAAACAAAATAAAAATATATATATTAAAATAAGAAGAGAGTGATATAAGAGGATCAAGAAGAGAAGGAGAAAATAGAAAGGATGTGAAGAAGGGACAGCGATTGAGGTAGCAATAATGCTGCGGCAATAACTCATAGGACAAGACTCCTGTGAATGCCTCCCATTTGGGCCTCATCACTCAGCACGATTTGCAACACCTTTTCCCTTCTGAGTACTTGCTTAATTGATTACATATTCACTTTCCTTCTTTGCCTTCCTACACCAGTGATGGCCCTCTCATATAAATCCTCAGGAAGTGGCTGTGTGTCAAGTGCACGTTGAAGCTCAATGCTTCAACTGCTGACTGCTGTTGAATGAATGAGTCCTGGATGTCCTCAGGTTCCATTGCCTTCAGTTTCTCCAGTTCCTCACATATACTTTAGAGGGGAGCTCTATAATATAATTATGTGAAGCATGAGTTTCCTTTGTCATGTTAAGAAATAACACTCTTCCCTTATAAAAATATAAATATTCTATTGGAACATTTACAATAAGAACAGATGTTCAGACAGATTTATTGGCTACTGCCAGGGTCTTATAACTTCTCAAATTTTGATTGAGGGGAAATGCAAACACATTATTTAAAAATATGAATTTTATAGGGTTTCCACAAAGTTATTAAACATCACAAGTAGTCCCAAACGAATTCATTCTGTCCAATGCACTGTATCTAGATGAATCATCTGTAGTGTAGACGAATGTGTTCAAAGATAGGAGGTATAAGGGAAGAAACGCATCTTAACTCTCTGACAGTTTTCACTACATGTTGTCATGGTTTTTGAAATTGATGTTGGCTCAGAGGCATCTTTTTCTAAAATGTGTACATTCAAACCAAGTCTCAAGTATTAGCATGTATTAGTTTAAGTAGATTGCTTTCTTCATTCCACATAAATGAGATCACCTGCACTGAGTAAATGAGAATTGTAATTGCGTGTGGAAAAGAAATACAATAAAGAACTGGATGAAGGGACAATTTTGAAACTGAATTTCTTCCAGCGAGAGGAGAATCTAAATGGAGACATCCCTGTGTTAGGAGTTTAGAGTGGCACAAAGGCATTGAAGTGGAAAAAAGAGCAAGCTTAGTTTTTATTTAATGTGCCTAACTGAGTGAATGGTTGTAGGCATTCATTATGTATACACACACACGGGCATTCTTTCTACATCTTAAATTCCTTTGTAGGTTTTTAAAGCATTCCTCTTAAAAAAAAAAAACTGTGCAAAAAGCAGATTAGGTCTTTTAATGGCATTCATGAAGCAGAATTTTAGTATATGTTGAGAATTCTATAATGTTACAAAACGGTTCATAAAATATTGCCATCTGCTATACCAAGTAACAGTTCATTTTTACTAGACTTAAATGACTGTGCTTTTATGTGTTTGGATTTTCGCCTAAGCTTCAAGTTCCCTCTGAAAGTTACTTCTGACCTCTGCCTGAGGAAATGTGAAAATCTGCCTTTCCTATCTTGCTTTATAAGCTTCGGTGAGAGAATGTAAATGGACTAAATACGCTGTATGAGATTTTACCACGAAAATGCCTGACATACAGCCTCTAAGGCTGGTTGTGTTTACAATAGTTCCAGCTTCTACTGGAGTAACCTCTCATAAAAGAAATTGCCTGAAGTGCTATTGCTGAAAGTAAACATTTATACAGTCATATGCCATCAGCAGAAGATAAAGGCTTTTATTACCACAAAGGAAAGGTGTTTGCAAAAATAGGAAATGTACATTCTACATAGAAAATATAGGATAGAATAAGCTTCAGAACTGGAAAAGTCACCTCCAACTATCTGCTAAGTGATGTGAGTTCCAGAGTGCATTTTAGCCACTCATCACACAGAATT
>NW_004568224.1:0-2009 GCF_000260355.1 Condylura cristata | reverse complement strand
GGGTCAGGAGAGGTCTGCCCTGCCATGTGGGTCACCTCCGGGGTGGGGATGGAACTCACACTGAAGAGGCTACGGCTTGCTTGCACTGCTGCGTCCTAACCCATTGCGCCACCAGGGAGGGCCTTATGTTCCTTTCTTAATGCAATGCCTTAAACTCTGTAGAATTGTTTCTGACGTCTTGATTGGGGCAGTTACATATAGTTTTAGGTAAGTAGATGCAAGAGCCTAGAGCTCAGCAGGTTTACTTTAGCGCCAGGGACAGCAAGTCATTTTCCACTGGGACCACCATTTTGTGAAGGAATCTGAAGGCACATCTGGAGTTGGAGGGAAGGAGTACCACAACGAGTGAGTAAAATTCTGCCATCAGCCCTGAGGAAGAAAGTGGCGGCTAGGCCAGGTGTTTGTCATTGGTGGGGTGTGGTTCCTTGTGACTTAACACAGAGGAAGTTGTTTTACAGGTGTAGTTGTCAAACATTTAGTAGCAGCAGAGCCTGCTTTTCAAGTGAAAAATCTTAAGTCTGACATGTAAACCAGGTAAAAGGTGAAGAAGCCCTAGGGGTGTAGGGGGAAGTGTGTGTGAGGGATGGTGCTGGAGGTGGGGATCTGAAGGTCTTTGACCTACTGGGCAGTTTTCCGAATGCTGGGAAGAGAGCACATGTTAACACTGTTGAAGTGGACTCATAGCAAATGATGTTAGAAATGACTGGCCTAAAAGTAGCCGATTGAGTCCTAATTCTGCTGTGTATATTCTCTCATTTAATGAGCACAATGACTGTATAGTAACATAATAGCTACAACTTATACCTGTTTTGATCTGCTGTAGGAACCCCAATCACTACTTGACACTGAGTTGAATAAATCGAAAGTCTGGAAGAGTACTGGTTTTCTTAAGACCTTGGCACCGAAATTGCCCAGATGAGAGAACAACATGAAAATCTTAAGCATTAGACTCGTGATGTCTTATATTATCATTTTTTTCCTCCCCTACACCAAACTGCCTACAGATGTTTGCTAAAGTAGGGAGCAGGGGAAGACAGATCTTCTGCTCAGTGATTTCCATGGCTAGCGTATTGCTTCCTGAACTTTATTGACTGCGCTGTATTTTATCCTTCTGTAGGCCAGCTGACATTTCCGGCTTATTTTAGTCAGGTTCTGATCCCTGATCTCATTCCATTCTCTTTTTTCAGAACTTGGAAGAAGGACACAGCTCCACAGTGGCTGCCCACTATAATGAACTTAAGGAAGTTGGTTTGGAGATGCGTAGCCAAAGTCGAATATTTCACCTAAGGAACTTTAATAACTGGGTGAAAAGCATCCTCATCGGTAGGACTGGTTTTTGTTTTTAACGTGTGGCGTTTTTATTTTCACTGGTGTCTTAACATTTATTTTCTCCCCAGTGGTTAATCGTATGAAACGGCTAGGTCTTTGATTCCTGTTCATTCCGTTGTCAGACGTCGTTGGCATTATGAACTTGGAGCTAAAAACTAAAGCTGGGCCTCTGAGATGATAAATTCTGTGTCATATTTGCGCTTGGTTGACTACATAAGTGGTGCTGAGTTGCTGTTAAGTTGATGAGCTCATCAGGCTCAAAAGGTGGGGTGCTGATTGTATAGTGAGAATTTAGGTACCGGGCAGTACTGCGCTGTTCCTTCGTTTAATTCTAACAGTTCTGTAACAGTTCTATAGTGTTGGGCTAAGCACTCAGGATCCGTTAAGTGAGGAAAGTGAGCAGTGTCATCTTGTTTTCATCGTGCTGCCTTTCATGACCTGGTAAAGCTCGTGTGTGTTGACTGTGCATTGAACTAGGTTTTCTTATATGGTGTCTGGGGAAGGATAAGGCTTACTTTGAGGCTTGGTGAAGACACTCAACTGTTTGAAGCCAGCCTTTATCCGTGGAAACTTGCCGCTGAAATTAAATGGAAGTCATGGTAGAAAGTATGACTCCGAATACAGCAGTTGTTGTTTTGCACCGCTTGTACTCAGGTGCTTACACAAGTGTGTAGAATTTT
>NW_004568223.1:0-2003 GCF_000260355.1 Condylura cristata | reverse complement strand
GAGGGGAGCAGCGGGCGGGTCAGGAGAGGTCTGCCTCGCTATGTGGTCACCTCCGGGGCTGGGGATCGAACTCATGCTGAAGTGGCTTTAGCTTCCCAGTGCTGTGCTTTAACCCGCTGCACCACCAGGGAGGGCGTGAAGGTGTTTTATGTCGCCAAATTGTCTGTGTGGATGTCCAATCTTTGTTTTAATCATTCTGGCTTACTATGATGCAAGAAATTACTTCAAGTTAGCTGTTTTATTCAAACCATGGTGTGTGTATCCCCCACTTTTCTGGTCCATTCATCCACTGAAGGAGATTTACGTTGCCTCATGTCCCTGCTGTTGTAGATAATGCTGCTGTGAATGTTGCAGAACACGTGGGCTATTTTGGTGATGGTTTCATATTCTGTTGGATAAATGCCCTATAATAGGATTGCAGGTTACACAGAATTTCCACTTTTTAATACTTTTTAGAATTTTATTTATTTAAATTTTTGCATAGAAGAACTGGGGTACAGGTCAGAGGTATAGAGTTTCAGAGGACTTACCACAGGCAGAGTGGGGAGCAGAACAGGGGGATCTACTGAAATACACTGCTGAGGGGAACAGCAGGCAAGACAGGAGTGGTCTGCTGGGACATGTGGTTCAGCTCCCTGGCTGTGTATCAAGCTCTTGCTTCAGTGACTGGTGACAGCTTCATAGTGCTGAGATTTAACCCCTTTTGCCATCCAGAAGCCTCCCCCCATACTGACTCCCCCGAATTTACTAAACTGTCTGCAAGCTCTACAGAATCAATTGTTTCCTAAATCTTTGGGGATTGAAATATACTCATCTATAAATTTTTTCTTCAAGAAAAGATGTTGGTAAAAAGCAGTTGAAAAATTCACCTCAAGGTTTTATGTGCTTAGAGCCCCAGGTGGCTGGAGAGACTTGGGGAAAGGTTATTTTCTTAAGTGTACACTTTTATTATCTCTATAAAAGTCATCTATAAGTTAAAAACCATGACCTTAATTTTGCCCAAGAGCTCATGTCTTGGAGTGAAAATAGAATCACGAAGGAAGATGACAAATTGGATCTACTTAGTCATTTTCCATAGCTTTTGCTCTATTTCAAAGGTTTGAAGCAAAGAAAATGACAATTTCAGTTCTTCAGTTCTGAGAACAGATCATATTGCAGCAGCAGCTGAAATGCTATATTCTGTTATTCATATATTTTTCAAAAGGTATGATAGAGTAGTTTAGCAGTGGAAGCCGGTTTATTATATATATTCTTTGTTAGAATTTACAGCCATACCAACCTCCACAGCTAAATAAGTAACTACAACCTCTAAGACTGTGCTAACTCTTGATGGAAGACCCAGAGAAATTAGACCTACCATTTAGGGAGATAGTTGCCAAGGAGTACAGTAGATCTGCTTGTTCTGCTCCCCACTCTGTCTCTGGTGAATCCTCTCACCACTCTGCACTCTGGCCTATACCCCAGTTCTTGTATGCATAAATAAATAAGTCTTCCAAAAAAAAAAATGGGTTTCTAAGTTGTAGAAACAATTTTAAATAAGCTACTTAAAATGTCTATTAATATAGAGGACATGTTTGTTCAGAAAGCATCTGCTGGTATGCTGATCCGTAATCTCCCTTCTGATAATTTATTAAGTCACCATCCTCCTCCCCCTATCTGGGAAGATTCAGACCAGCTACTGCCCAAGGGAGCTCTGAGTTGGCTGTTCTTATAAAGTGAAGGGACTATAGGCTTATACATGGTTCCTCTTGTGGAGGGCCTTGACCAGCAAGGCCAGGGGGTTTAGAGCCCAAGGGACAGCCGAGGAAAAAACGCAGACACGTCTTTCTCCAAGGAGAGCTTTTCTTCTTCTTCTTTCTTGTTACAGTCATAGGTAGATAGAGCATGAGCGCGGTACAGAAAGTACCGGCGGGGGTGGGGTTGGGGGTGGGGGGTGGACACTTATCGGGAGCCAGAGATAAAACCTATCTCAGGTGCTGGAACTTGCTGAGCTCGAAGGGAGA
>NW_004568222.1:0-2011 GCF_000260355.1 Condylura cristata | reverse complement strand
GGGGTCGGGACCAGGGAGGGTGGGCGGGTGGGGGGCTCCGCACCCGCGTCCTGCTGCGGCGTCCAGGCCCTGGCGGGAGGCTGGGTCCCGTCGCTTCCTCACCTGTCGCCGTCGCCGGAGCTCCGAGGGTCAGCTGGGTCCCTGCTGCCGCCAAGGCCGAGTGTGGGCAGATGTGGGCGTGGTCTGTGAGACGGGTACGCCCCGCCCCCTGCCCCGCCCCGCGGCAAGCAAGGCGGATAGCGGGCGGAGAGGTGGGCGTGGCCTCCGAGAAAGGGTCTCCTGTTCTGGCCAAGGCGGTTCGCAGGCAGACAGGTGGGCGTGGCCTCTGCGTCAGCCCTTCACCCTGCAGCAAGCCAGGCGGAGCGCGGGCACAGAGGTGGGCGTGGCCTCCGAGGCAGGGGCTCCTGCCGTGGCCAAGGCGGTTCGCGGGCAGACAGGTGGGCGTGGCCTCTGAGGCAGCCCCTCACCTCGAGGCAAGCAAGGTGGAGCACGGGCACAGTGGTGGGCGTGGCCTCTGAGGCAGCCCTTCACCCTGCAGCAAGCCAGGCGGAGCGCGGGCACAGAGGTGGGCGTGGCCTCTGAGGCAGGGGCTCCTGTCGTGGCCAAGGCAGTGTGCGGGCAGACAGGTGGGCGTGGTCTCTGAGGCAGCCCCTCACCTCGCGGCCAGCAAGGCGGAGCGCGGGCACAGGTGGGCGTGGCCTCTGAGGCGGGTGCCTCTTTGGTTAGGGAGGCCAAGGGCGGCCACAGAGGTGTACGGGGTCTCTGAGGTAGCCCCTCACTCCGCGGCAAACAAGGCGGAGCACTGGTGCAGAGGTGGGCGTGGCCTCTGAGGCAGGGGCTCCTGTTGTGGCCAAGGCAGTGCTTGGGCAGACTGGTGGGCGTGGCCTCTGAGGCACCCCTCACCTCGCGGCAAGCGAGGCGGAGCACGGGCATAGAGATTGCACGTGGCCTCTGAGGCAGGGGCTCCTGTTGTGACCAAGGCAGTGCGCGGGCACAGAGGTGGGCGTGGCCTCTGAGGTAGGTGCCTCTGGCAAGGGATGCCAAGGGCAGGCACTAGGTGGGCGTGGCTTCTGAGACAGGTGCCTCTTTAGCAAGGGAGGCGAAGGGTCGGCACAGAGGTGGGCGTGGTCTGTGAGGCAGGTACACCCGGCCCCCTGCCCCGCCCCGCGGTAAGCAAGGCGCATAACGGGCAGAGAGGTGGGCGTGTCCTCTGAGGAAGGGGCTCCTGTTGAGGCCAAGGCGGTTCGCAGGCAGACAGGTGGGCGTGGCCTCTGAGGCAGGTGCCTCTGGCAAGGGATGCCAAGGGCAGGCACTAGTGGGCGTGGTTTCTGAGACAGGTGCCTCTTTAGCAAGGGAGGCGAAGGGCCGGCACAGAGGTGAACGTGGTCTCTGAGGCAGCCCCTCACTCTCCGGCAATCAAGGGGGAGCCCTGGCGCAGAGGTGGGCGTGGCCTCTGAGGCAGGTGCCTCTTTGGCAACGGGGGCCAAGGTCGGGCACAGCGGTGTGCATGGCCTCTGACTCTGGTTTCTCTGCAGCACTGAGGTCAAGGGCAGGCACTGGGTGGGCGTGGCCGCTGAGGAAAGTGCTCCTGTTGAGGCCAAGGCATGCGAGGGGGAGCGTGGGCACAGAGGTGGGCGTGGCTTCTGAGACAGGTGCCTCTTTGGCAAGGGAGGCCAAGGGCGGGCACAGAGGTGTGTGTGGCCTCTGAGTCTTGTTTCTTTGCAGCAATGAGGTCAAGGGCAGGCACTGGGTGGGCGTGGGCTCTGACCAAGGACTCCTGTTGTGGCCAAGGCAGTGCGTGCATGCAGAGATGGGCGTGGCCTCTGAGGCAGGTGCCTCTTTGGCAAGGGAGGCCAAGGGCGGGCACAGAGGTGGGCGTGGCTTCTGAGACAGGTGCCTCTTTGGCATGGGAGGCCAAGGGCGGGCACACAGTTGGGCGTGGCTTCTGAGACAGGTGCCTCTTTGGCATGGGCGGCCAAGTGCAGGCACAGAGGTGGGCGTGGCCTCTGAG
>NW_004568221.1:0-2013 GCF_000260355.1 Condylura cristata | reverse complement strand
CCCACTCTGTCTCTGGTGAAGCCTCTCACCACCCCTGAGCCTCTGGCCTGTACCCCAGTTCTGTATGCACAAATAAATCTTAAAAAAAACAAATAAGTATAAAAGTAAGTCATTTACAGGGAGACCCAGGACATATTACTGTTGGTGTCCCTTCTGACTCCTTGTCAATTAGCACAGGTAAATCTAAAAATAAGATATGGAGTGTTTGGATTTGCAGTTGATTAGATAATTTGGTGAAATGATTGGATGCTCTCCAATCATGGACTCCAAACTCCTTAATTAAACTGGCCTATAAAGCTACAGGCTCCGAGTCTCTGACCTGTCTTATCTCAGCCACTCCTACCTGGCTTTCCATGTCCCTCCAACATTTGCCCTTTTATTTTCCAGAGTCCCATCATCCTCTCTCTAAGGATAATCATCGTTTGGTTGCATTTGTTCCCTCCACACCCCCTCCGTTAATTCTAATTCTCCCCCTTCCTAACCTCTTTTCACCACTTCTAATTTATCCTTCACATCAACTTAGTCTAAGAATAGAGGACTGCAGATAGCACAGTCAGTTGTGGCCCCACCGCAGCCTGGGGCACTAAGTGCTTTAGTGTGCTCTCTCTCAATCTCCATGACAACTCTTGGAGGAGGGGACAATAGCTGGAGAAACTGAAGCATGAGATAATTCAGCAACAGGTCCCCTATTGCAGTGTCAGTAAGATGAAGGATAAGACTTGAGTCTCACAGTTGGATTCCAAAACCACCATTCTCTCAGTGACTTGGTTAAATAGTCTCTCTTAGGAAATCCTATGTGCTTACTCTGAGCATACTTCTTGAAGCACTTATTCTGAGTCCTCATGATTATTTGTGAGATTATGTAGCCTCTGCAGCTAGTATTGTGCCTAGAACATAGCAGCAGCTAGCCAATACTGATCTGAAGAGTAAATAAATAGGTAGATATTCAAATGAATGACTTCATTGACTTATATATATATATGTATGTATACACACACACACAGTGGGCGGGTGAGGAGAGGTCTGCCGTGCCATGTGGTCACCTCCGGGGCAGGCGGGGATCAAACTCATGCGGAAGGGGCTTAAGCTTCTTAGTGCTGTGCTTTAACCCGCTGCGCCACCACGGAGGGCCCTACTATTTCTTTTTAATCAAAGAGTTGAAGACATTTTTCAAGTCTTCAGACATGCAAGGGAAATAGGTTACAGCCCTGGTCCCACAAGAATATCAAAGTACCATTGAATAAAGTGGTAACACCGAATAATGTTTCAAGTAGGTCTTCCTGCATAGTTTCAGAAGATGTCAGCAGGAGAAACTTCTGAATGATTCTTGAACAGGTCATTTCACTCATGGTGCCCTCTGCATCTATTGTTGTAACTGATTCCTCTTTCCTTCCTTTATTTCTCCTTTCTTCACTCACCCTCCTTCTCCTTCTTCCTTCCTTAGTTACTAGATTTAGATGTACTTATAAAAATTACCTAGTGTGGGCCCTCCCTGGTGGCGCAGCGGGTTAAAGCACTGCATTAAGAAACTTAAGCCAATTCCACATGAGTTCGATCCCCGCCTGCCCCGTAGGTGACCACATGGCGTGGCAGACCTCTCCTGACCCGCCCGCTGCTCCCCTCAGCATTGTACTTCGTCGATCTGCCTGTTCTGCTCCCCACTCTTGATCATGTGTCCCTAAAAGCTATACTATAATTATCTGGATGCAATCATTTGACAATAAAATGAATTTCTAAGAGTATATTTTGATATTGGAGGACAACTATGGCCTCCAGGGACAGAGAAGGAAAATACAGATTAAAAATAAGTGTAAGGCCCTCCCTGGTGGCGCAGCGGGTTAAAGCACAGCACTGAGAATCTAAAGCCGCTTCCGCATGAGTTCGATTCCCTCCTGCCCCGGAGGTGACCACATGGCGCGGCAGACCTCTCCTGACCCGCCCACTGCTCCCCTCAGCAGTGTACTTCGTCAATCTGCCTGTCTGTTCCCCGCTCTGTCTCTGGTGAAGCCTCTC
>NW_004568220.1:0-2015 GCF_000260355.1 Condylura cristata | reverse complement strand
TTTTTTTTTAAGGCTGATGATACATGGGATATATTTTGATCCTTTTGTGTCCTCGTCTTTTATATTAGTCATGTGGTCAGGACTTAGGGCTCCTCTGACTCAAGTCATTAACTCCTGTGGGATGGTAGCCAAGCCAAGAAGGCCTTGTGGGTGCTGACAAGTTTTTACTAATTGATTCAGCTTATTTTCCTGCTTTGTTCAACCTCTTTCTGATCCTCTTGGCTTTATTTTCCTCTCCCTTGAAGGCCCTCCCTTTTTCTCTCTGAAGTCATTGTCTCCCTGATATGAAAAACACTTCAGTGAGCCAAATGTTTAGTCACATGAGATGGAATAAAAAAGAAAGCCTGTGTCTCCAGAGAAGAACGGTTGTTCTCTGTGCACTGTGACCTTGAGGTTGGAGAGGAAAACATTATCCTTCTTCCTCCCCTTTCTTTTTCAAACCAAGAGACAACCAGGGAAAGTTAGCTTGGCTACTCTTGAGCTGTGACCAGCCAGGAAAAGCCTCCCCTACTCTTCCTGTTCCCTCTTGAGGAAGTGATGCTCTTTATTGCCTCTTCTGACTGTCTAACTTTACAGGGTGGAATGGCCATTGGGAATTACATGTGGAGTAGAAAAGCTTTCTGTGCAGGCTCAGTTGGTCCTGGTATGAAAATGTCAGTTCCCTCAGGAACAAATCAGAGGTAAAAAGAAAACGTATCCATTCTGCAGTTATTTCTGTGTACCCACCAGGAAAGCCATGAGATTGTGAAGGTTTAGGGAGTAAGCTAAACCTTCTGGCTGGTCACAGCTGTAGAGAAGAAGCCAAGCTAATTTTCTCAACAATATCTAGCCCAGTTCCTTTCAGATCTTTTGATTGTGACCTCCAATTTACATCATGACACTGTCGTACATAAAATTATACTTACTTGTACCGAAAAAAAAAAAGAAAAAACACATGCCTTTCGCAGCAACATGGATGGAGCTGGAAGGGATCAATAGGGTTAAGAGGATTCACCAGAGACAGAGTGGGGAGCAGAACAGGCAGACTGACGAAGTACACTGCTGAAGGGAGCAGCAGGTGAGACAGGAGAGGTGTACCACTCCATATGGGTGATCCCCTCCCTGGCTGGGGATCAAACTCATGCTGAAGCAGCTGTAGCTAGGTTCATAGTGCTGCACTTTATCCTGTTGCACCACCAGGGAGGGCCCCTTTTATGATATCTTTTAACATCTTATGAATCTTTTCCTCAAATTTTTGTCCTTTTTGTTGGTTACAGCAAAGATGAGAGGAATAAAGTTTACATATCCAACTCTGTTTTAGGATATTTGGGTTGTATTGAACATCCTTATGCTTACATTTTGGTACACAAGGGAGGATTTTCTTGGGAAAATGTCTAGGTGAGGAATGAATGGACTAAAGGCATTTATGTTTTAAGGCTTTGTTTTATTTTGAAATAAATACTAATATATCGCCTTCTAAAGGTGTAACAGCTTACTCTCCTATCAGAGAGAGAGTTACACCCATACTCAGTTAAACAGCAGCCATATTACTTTCCTCATCTTTCATGCAGTCAAGCATGTATCCATTCAGCAATCATCTCTGTGTATCCACCAGGAAAGACACGAGATTGCGAAGGTTGAGGGGGCAAGCTTTGGCGGTAGCTTATTTGTGTTTAAATCCTAGTTCTGCTTTGCACTTTCCTGTGTGTCAGGAATAATGTCAATATCTTCATCAAGGTTGTCAGAAATAAATAACTTCAGACATGTCAAATGCTTCATTAGTACTTGGCATGCAGGAAGTACTAAATGAACACTAACTATAGTTATCAGCAAAAAAGAAGCATGTTCCATTCCGAGCATGGGGGATCCAGGTGTGAGAACATGGCCAAGAGCCTGCTTCCATAGAAAACAGAGTAGTATCTTTTTCTAGATACTACAAAGTGCTCTGTGGAAAATAGAGGGTGCTGTGATGGTAAGTGATTATAAAGCAGAAAGAAGAGTATCGATCATATTCAGTGGCCAAAGAACTCCCCTGT
>NW_004568219.1:0-2016 GCF_000260355.1 Condylura cristata | reverse complement strand
TGAGCTGCTGTCTCGGTCATCTTTGGTAAATGACCCGAGTTGCGCAACCATCACCACAATGCAGCATCAGGGGCAGCTGTTTGCTTGCCACAGCAGCTTTATTGAGACACATTCCCCTGGTGTGTGACCCCCACGCAGAGTGTGGTCCGCGGCCTTCATCCACACACGTGCCACCCGCCCCTGCCCGCCCTGCGCCCCCGTGCCACTCGGCTGTTTCTGTATCTCATCTGAACAGTTCAGATACACGGGGTCACACAGCGCGAGGTCTCTTGGGGCTGCTCTGTCCCTGTAACCAACAGGTTTTTCTGGAAACCTGGTGTTCCACATAGGTCCTGGAGTCTGGGTGTACTTCAGTGGTGTGGGTGGGGGCTGTACACTGGTCTCTGCAGCCTCTGGCCTGTTGTGCTGTTGTAAGCTGGTACGGAAGTGTGAGGAGACAGAAAGCCTCTCCAGACGTCAGTGCATGCACGGGTCCCTTGGTGGCCCCGGACGGGGGGTGGGGGTGAGGGGTGGCGGAAGCGGGTTCTGGACCCCAGCTGGTCTCATTTCCGCAAGAGATCTGGGTGGGGTGCTGCGGGCATCACTCTCTCTTTTGCTCCTGAGACAAGCATCTGGGGAAGCACAGGTGGACAAGCACCTGCAAGGGCCCCTGGCCGAGATCTACCGCCCCAGGCAGACTTTTTCTGTGAAGGACCAGAGAGGAAATCCTTGAGGCCACCTGATCTCTGTTGCAGCCACTGAGCTTGGCCACTGTGGTGGCACCAAGCCTGCCACAGACGACGGGTGCATGAGAGTAGGTCACGCTTCGCTGGAAGACGTGGACACTGGAGTCTCCTGTCTTTCCACGTGTCACGAGACCATCTTTTGGTTTTGTTTTTTTTCAACCATTTGAAAACAGAAAAAGCACGCTGCCCTCACCTGTGCAAAAACCAGGCCAGGTCTGTCAGCCCGCTTCAAAGAGTTAAGATGGTTTACAAGGCTTATTACAGAAAACAACACGCTGGCGCCTCCCAGCTGGCCACCCACGGGCCAGAAACAGCCATTTCAACCTTTTAACCCATGTTGGTTCTGCTTTGGCTTTTGCCTCCAGTTCTCTGAATTGGTTGTTTCCACTGCTGTGTCTTTGTGTTTTTTCCATTTAGAAAGTGCTGAGTCACTGCACCATAAAAGATGTGGGACTTCACTGCCGTCTGCCCATCCTGCCAGTCTGCTGTGCAGTGATTTCGGCTTCATCATCAAGCCCGCAGAAAGCACCAAAGCACCGCTTACCATCCTCACTGTAAGCCAAGGGCGCCGCGACAAGAAAGATCATGACTGGAAAAAGATGTGCCCGAAGCACCCGCCTGCTCCCTTGCCCACCACCCCTTTGTCGCCCGGCTGCCCTGGCACTGACACTCAGCTTCTCTGCGAACGTCGCCGCGCTTGGGCGTCGGTATCTGGGAGCCCAAAGCACAGGCGGGGACATTCTGTTTGCAGCTTCCTCGCTTGTTGCTGATGCAGGTGAAAGAGGCCCGCCCGGTCACCTGCATGGAACACTTCAGGACCTTCGTGCAAGGGGCGGCCTGGCGCGACGCCCTTCGGTCGTGACTTCAGTGCCCACTTGCCAGCAATGTCAGTCTCCCAACTGAGTCGTTTGGGCGTTGCCAGCGTCTGGGGGACACACTTTACGTCCCACTCTCGCCCTGCCTGGTGGGGTCCCCCACCCTGCCCCCAGAGCCAGCCGCTGCGCCCTTGGCTGTGCGCTTCCCGCGTGCGTAGTGCGTGCTTTGGCTACAGGTTCAGCTGCGCCAGCCAGCACTGGGCAGAGGGGAAGAACTTTCTGAAATGGAAAAACACAAAGACACAGCAGTGGAAACAACCAATTCAGAGAACTGGAGGCAAAAGCCAAAGCAGAACCAACACGGGTTAAAAGGTTGAAATGGGGGCCCTCCCTGGGGGCGCAGCAGGTTAAAGCGCAGCACTGAGAAGCTGCAGCCACTTCCGCATGAGTTCGATTCCCGCCTGCCCCGGAGGTGA
>NW_004568218.1:0-2016 GCF_000260355.1 Condylura cristata | reverse complement strand
TTTTTTTTAGTTTGTCAGGTAGATTGTGGTTTCCGGGTCTGTAGATTCCAAGTAATCTGTAAGGCATTACTTGAATTCTGAGTGAATTCTGAAACAAACACAAGTCCATTGTCACTCTGGAGCTGGGCGATCTAAAGCAAGGAATTATTTCCTTCAGCAGTTGTTTAGCCACCTCAGAAGCTCTCTCTGTCCCGGTGGGGAAAGCTCTAATCCAGTCCAAGCAGGTATCCCCAAAGACAAAAAGATACCAATAATTGCTAGTGGTCCTGGGCATTTGAGTAAAGTCTACATCCTGTCTTTGAAAGGGCATTATCCTTGATATTGAACTCCAGTTGCTTTACATGGTGAGTCTTTCTTTGCACATATATGGCAATCTTGGGTTATCTTCTTGTTTGTACTCTGTGCAACTACAGACCCTTTAAATATAGCTGCACAGATTCTAGAAAGGTATGTATTCCATAGCAGAATACCTCAGGTGGATGTTACAACACCAGGTAGATAGGCTTCTTGGAGGATCATCATTCCATGTGAGTTCATTGCAGAAGCATCAAAGTTAGTAACCTTAACTATAAATAGCGTCATTGGGGTCAAAGTTAGTAAATCCCTATTCACAGGCCCTTCTCCTGGTCAGTGTCTGTAGTCAGCTGCTCTGTTGCCTTCTGAAATTTCAGATCGCTCCCTTCGATGGCCACGACAATGCATCACTGCTACAGTGGAAGGTAAAGCTAGTGCTTTCAGCAAGGTCAAGATATCTAGTAGAGGCTAACGCTTGTACTGAACGCTGTAAGCAGGCCCCGTTGTTCCTTCCATGCCACTATGTCCATGTAAAGCCACGGAGGAATACTTTCGTCAGTGTGCTGCTTACTGTTGCACCTTGAGAGGGATTCTGGGCTCTGACTGGGAGCTATCAGTTTGGCCTCCTGGGAGGGACTTGTCGTCTATGGTGTCCTTAAGTGTCACCCCTGCACATGCTAGCATGTTGGCAGCCATGTTTCAAAAAACTGCTCCCATCTGTAGGCAGCTTCCCAGCTAGGTATGGCAGGGGGTGGCCAGACAAATATGGTCAGCTAGCATATACCGCTTTAATCATCTCTAGACTGGTGGGGGTTCAGGTCCCACCCTCAAGGCTCTATGCATCGGTTGGGAGAAAGGTCGCAGGATTTCAAGAGCGAGTGAAATGCAATGGCACATTAGGTCTATCTAATTGAGCTGCTTGATATTTCCCTATGGGCCCAGCTGTCAACCAAAGTCCAGCCTCTGTTCAAACAATGTCAATAACTGGTGTGGTGCAATGCAAATGAGTGGCTGATCTAAGGTAAATTCCTCTGCTTCTTCCAGAAGGTCACAGGTGGCAGTCAAAGCCTTCAAACATGCAGGCCACCTGTTAATCCTGTGGTTCAGTTCTTTGGACAGGTATGTGATAGGCTGCATTTCTTGTCTTAAATCACTCATGACTCACAGGTCTACTCCCTGTCTCGTGTGTATGTAGTTGGAAAGGCTTCCTTGGATCTGGCAGCACTAAGGCTAGTGCTGAGAACAGCCATCCCTTTATTTGATCAAAGGCTTGCTGATATCCACGAGTCCAAAGCATAGGCTCTGAATCCAGCCCACTACTAGTCCGTTATTAAGAACCTCGTACAGGGGTTTTGCTGGTAGCCCAAGGTTGCGGATCTGAATTCTGCAAAACCAGCTATGCCCCAAAGTCCACATAACTGCCTTTGGTTGCTGGGGATTTCTTCTTTGAATATTCTAATATATAATTTATTTTTGTATATTTACATCATTGTTCATTTTCATACAATGTTTGCTTTCTTTTCTCAGGTGTAGTCCCCACAGAATTCCCACCATCAATTCACCCGTGCACCATCACCATTGTCCCTGTGCTCTTCCCACTCTTGTTTCTTCATTATATAAATATTTAATGTACTAATTTATTTTTACATCATTTTGTGCCTTTTTCCATCTCAGCTGGGATCCTGCTGGGGACTTTAAGAACTCAAATCACCTGCTTCCTCT
>NW_004568217.1:0-2016 GCF_000260355.1 Condylura cristata | reverse complement strand
TTTTTTTTTTTAAAGATTTACTTATTTAGGCATAAAAAAACTGGGGTGTAGGCCAGAGAGATGTGTGTGGGGCTGGAGAAGTGAGAGGATTCACCAGAGACAGAGTGGGGAGCAGAACAGGCTCTCCACTGCTGAGGGGAGCAGTAGCTAAACAGGAGAGGTCTGCTGCACCATGTGGGTCAGCTACCTGGCCAGCTGGGGATCAAATTTATGCTGCAATAGCTGCTTGATAAAGCTGTCTTTAATCCCTGTTCCACGAGGGAGGCCCTATGCTTCATTTTTAAGAATATGTAATGTAAATTTGTTATTTATTAGATCATCAGATGATATAAATAGTCATAACATTGTGGTTCTAACCAGTTCTTGTAATAAATACAATTTAATACAACAAGCATCACAGAAAATTAATAATGAAAAGTTTAGGAAATTGGGGTATTGACTGGAAAGGTACATGATTACACTTTCTTGGACAAGGAAAACAATCTATAGCTTATCAGAGCATTGGCCATACAAATAAATTATCTGTCAAAACTCATCTAACTGCAGATTTAGGATATGTGCATTTTACCATTTGTAATCACACGTATAAAGACAAGGACACACAACACATATACACATTAATATATATATAGATATACCTATGGTACTCAAATGCTATTGAAAAGCAAAAAAGATACCTATTAGCAATGACAAGACAATTTAAATGGAACTTTGTTCTTACCTCATGTATGGGTTCTTTCATTCTAGGAAAACTATATTCCTAATTATGATAATAATAATACAAATTGTTCCTATAGACAAGATGGTATTCAATCTTGTCTCTAATTTAATTTGCCAAATTCCACAAAACAAAATGAGAAGTAACTATTTCAACTTTGGAAGAAGTTTCATAGATGACTACCTTCATAAACTTTAATATAGATTAGCTTTACTTAATTCACTAAATCTATTAATTATGTGAAAGAAAGGCTTTGCAACTCAAGTTATTTACACTACCACCTAACACACTACTCATCTACCCACTCCTCAATGGAATTGAAATAAAAATAAATGACTTCAGTTGAGAATACACACTAACTGCAGAGGCTAACTGAAACTACTGACAAACTTTTAGCTTGTTACATTAAGGCAATGCTAGCAGTAATATGTCACATCCAAAGGCAAACAGAGAGGAGAGAATATGAAAACTAGCACAGATACATTTTATAGGCCAGGTTTGTAAAAGACACTCATCACAGTTCTGTTGGACAGAACCTGTCATAAGCCCACAATATACAAGGGGAACTGGGAAATGGAGTCTCACTTGTATAAGTAAAATTTAAAAAAGGATAGTCCATGCAAACAAAAACCATATAACCATTAATATATAACCATTAGAGAAATATGTCAGTATAAACCTTCCACAGAGGTTTATGGATTCCTAAGGAGACTTTATTCTCTTTATACAATCTTGTATAGAATAAACAAAGTGAAATATGCTATCTAAAAGACAGTAAAATATGAAATACAAAAATGGTAAAAATGTGTGCTGTTTTAAAATATTTTCACAAAATTTACATTTCTAAGCATCATTATATAAGGCAGTGTAATGCAAAAGTTATAGTAGACTTTGAAGTCTGACAAACCAGCTTTATAGTAATTATGTGACCTTGGATATAATTTCTCCATAAACCTCAGCTTTTTTCAGTAAAATGGAGCAATATCATCCAATTAAAATGTGTATTTGATGGACAATGTCTATCATAGAGCCTGACACATAGGGCTTATTAAATGTAAGAAATATGACTATCTGATTCAATGTAAAATTCATTAATGCATTAAAAAAATATATTTACCTATTACGTGAAAGGCATACTTCCATGTACCCGCAGTTTGAAGTCCAGGCTGACTTGGTGGGGGACAGAAATGGGAGAAAAGGAGATGAACTGAGAGTAAGGTTGAGAAAAAAACAAACTGATGTAAGAAAATAAAGATATTGAAGAGTTCAAGTTATAATATGAGCAACATGGCTGGACG
>NW_004568216.1:0-2017 GCF_000260355.1 Condylura cristata | reverse complement strand
CCCTCAGCAGTGTACTTCGTCCATCTGCCTGTTCTGCTCCCTGCTCTGTCTCTGGTGAATCCTCTCACCCTCCACATCTCTGGCCTGGACCCCAGTTCTGTATGAATAAAGAAAAATTATCAATAATTTTTGGCATTGGATAGATAAAGTACTGATTAATAATCAGCACACAGATGCTGCTGTCATATCAGTTTTTATTAAGAAATAAAAAAATAAGTTTGACATTTATGAAGTTGCACAGAAACTAAAGCCCAAACAAAATCCGGTTTTAATCCTTTTACAATCTGTACGGATGATTCGAAGTTTGGTTTTTAAAACTTTTTTCTAATTTTAGAAAGGAAATATGCCCAGTTGTTTACCCTCATCAGTGGTAGGTTGACTGGCAAAAACACTAGTACCTTAGTTTAATACATTTCCATATGTGCACACCATGTTTATTTAAGTGTACTGCCTTCTCAAATGTATCCAGTTTATTCAGTTTCCATTTCCACATTCTAAAATAAATTCTGTTCCAGAAATGAATACTGAATCAAAGAAATATCTCAATGTCAGGACTCACAGTCCTATTCCTAATGTACACTTTTTTTAAATTTCTTTTTAATACCATTGAATATTTTTATGTTTAAAATCTGCAAGGTGACAAGAAGTTGTCATCAGTGTCAAGAAAGAGCCCAAATTTATGGGTAAAAAAGGGAAGGAAAAATAGCGGAGACAGCTAATCTAGAAGAGATGGGTGGAAGATGCCTGCAGGACATGTTCATACTTAACCCCAAAAAATTTTTCAAAAGAGCTTTCTAAACTGCAAAGAGAAATAAAATTTACTTCTATTAACACTCAGAGGAATACAGTCATAAAAATTTACCATTTATGGGCCCACCCTGTTGGTGCAGTGAGTTAAAGAGCAGCACTAAGAAGTTAAAGCCACTTCAGCATAAGTTCGTTCCCAGCCCTGGGAGTTGACCCACATGGCGCGGCAGACCTCTCCTGACCTGCCCGCTGCTCCCCTCAGCAAGCAGTGTACTCCGTCAGTCGGCCTGTTTTGTTTCTCATTCTGTCTCTGGTCAATCCTTTCACTGCCCCTGCACCTCTGGCCTGTACCCCAGTTCTGTATGAATAAATAAATAAATCTTAAAAAAAATTACAAATACTGTGCTCTTATTTCTATGGATAAATACTATCATATGTTTTGTGTTTGTCAAGATTTTCTCTCATATAGTATGTGGTTTGTTTTTCCAGTTTTCTTAGCAGAATGCACTAAATTGTTGACTACTTACTGCATTTTATTTTGATTGCCAGAAACAATGAGTAAGACACCAATATGTTTATGCTCACTTGCTAATTCTTTGGGAAAATGATGACAAAAATAACATCTTTCATTTCAACCCCAGTAGGCTAGATGTATTTTTTTTTTTCTTTTAGGTAACACTATATATGATTTAGGGGTTCAAGTTCACACTTCACACTTCTCTAGATGTATGTATTTTGAAGTCAAAGTTTTTTTTGGATTTTAGAAAAATAACAAAGTTCATATTTTACACCTTACCATCAAAACCGGTAAGCTATCTGCATGAACGTATAGTCAATTTTATGCCACTAATTCAGCACCAAATTAAAAAAAAAAAATAATTTGCTTACCTTTTTGGATTTAGAAATTCTGGATAATTATATACATATTTCAACCTTTATATTTATATTATATTCAACCTATACATTTCAACCTTTAATCTCTAAAAGGTTAACTCAAGAGATCAAATTCAGTAACTTAGCAAATACATAATAAAGACACAATTATGCATAAATACAAAAGCATTGGGTCCTATACTTCATGCTTTCCCAATGATTATACTAACACTTTTTTTTTTTCAATCTTAAGGAGACAATGAACATTTTCCATCATAGTAAAATTAGAAGGAACATTTCTTCACAATGGAAAGAACAAAAAAATTTCTAATGAGGCTTTACTTAGTGTTCAACAAGAACACCTTTCCTCATTGGCGTATAAATATACATTTAAGAG
>NW_004568215.1:0-1970 GCF_000260355.1 Condylura cristata | reverse complement strand
CGTATTGGGGTAAAAATGGGATCCACAAACAGTAAAGAGGAATTAATGTATTAAGTTGCAAAACTTTTAGAGAACAGGGAATTGCAGTTAAGCAGCACACCATAGAAGCCTTCCATAGAACAGTGGTTGCAGCGAGTCCATGGTTCTTAACGGGAGGAAGCTTAAATATTTCAGATTGGAGACAAGTAAAAAGGGACCTACAGAAATGATTACATAAGGAGGGTCCCGGTAGTTTTCTTTTTCTTTAATTCGCCAACACCAGGCATTGAGTTTTAAAGATATGAAACAATTAAAGGAGGCTATATCGGCTTACGGCGCTCAGGCTCCCTTCACTATTGCTATTGTTGAGTCGTTTGCTGCCCTGAACCTTGCCCCGAGTGACTGGCGATGGCTGTGTCTAGCAGTTTTGTCCGGGGGATTGTTTGCTGTGGAGAGGGGAATATCAGGAATGTTGCATTCGGGCAGTGGGACTGGGTGCTCAGGCAGGACAAGGACAGCGTGGCTTGGACATGCTGACAGGCACTGAGCCCTATGCTGAGTTGGCTAATCAAATCATTTATGATCCTGCGGTGTATCTCCAAATAGCGGCAGCGGCTACTAAAGGATGGAAAACCCTGCCTAATAAATAGCTGGTGAACAATTATCTAAGGTTTTATAAGGGCTCTCTGAGCCTTTTCAGGATTATGTGGACCGGCTATTACAATTGGCTGGTAGACTGTTTGGGGATGTGGCCACAGCTATGCCAATAGTTAAACAATTGGCATTCGAAAATGCCAATAAGTATTGCCAAGAGGCCCTCAGATCCCATAGAGCCAAGAGTTTGAATACCTCCGCTTTTGCCGAGACATTGATGGCCATTTTATCCAGGGTCAATTGATTGCTGCGGCTCTTAAGCCGGGGCGCAGACAACGGTCAGTAGGAGATAGAAACTGCTTTAATTGCGGCCAACCTGGTCACTTCAAAAGGGAGTGCCTTCAAACTAGACAAAGCTCTGCCCCTAGACCGGGCATTTGTCCACGATGCCGGAGGGGAGCCCATTGGGCCAGTGACTACCGTTCAAAGACCAATATAGATGGACAACCCCTAACTCCACATCAGGGAAATGGGTGGCACACCCCATTCCAGGGCCCGAGAGCCTCAGTGTATGGAGCAATGACACCCGGAAACAAGAGACCCTGTCTGGGCAGCGGCCGGATACAATTTGTGCCTCAGGGCAACCCTTTCGCATTGCAGATCTCATCCGAGCTACCCCAGGGAGTGCAGGATTGGACCTCAGTACCTCTGCCCGAGCAATTTTGACACCACAGATGGGAGTCCAGGAACTTCCAACTGTCGTCTTCGGGCCCCTTCCTAAGGGCATAGTGGGGCTTCTTCTTGGGCGCAGCAGCACCACGTTCAGGGGTATCCAAGTACATCCTGGGGTCATAGACGCGGATTATTACGGAGAGATAAAAATAATGTTGTCAGCCTCTAAGGAAGTCACTGTTGTATCTCAGGGGGATCACGTAGCACAGCTACTATTGCTCCCTACTTTCGCCACCCGCAATGTGATAGCTAGGCCTATTAGAGGCAATCAAGGGTTTGGTTCCTCTGGCCCTGCAGCCTTCTGGACTGCCACCATGCATGATAGACCCATGCTGGCTTCTCCAGCACAGGTAGTGACCCCATATTATGAAGCTGTGTTGCAGCTCCTATGGATGGGTATTAAAGCAGCCAGCCAAACCTTTGGAAATTACTCCCACACCATCATTACCCCTTATGCCTCTGCTTGGTGGAAGGCTATGTTTCAATTTACGGGATGGGTCCAGAGGTGGGCGGGAGCACTGTCCCTCGCACTGATACTGTTTTTAGGACTTGTAGCCTGCATGTGGCTTCTTTGCCGTCTCACACGACAGTTCCATAGGAGACATGCCATTACCCAGCAAGTTTTGCATGGGATGATCAATGGCGTCCACGGGACTCATCAGGTG
>NW_004568214.1:0-2028 GCF_000260355.1 Condylura cristata | reverse complement strand
GGATGTGGAGAAAGAGGAACTCTCCTGCACTGCTGGTGGGAATGCAAACTAGTACAACCACTATGGAAAACTGTTTGGAGGTTCCTCAGACTGCTAAACATGGAGCTTCCCTACGACCCAGCAATCCCACTCCTAGGTATCTACACAAAAGATACAAAAATACTGATTCAAAGACACCTCACCAGTTTATACTGCTTTATTTACAAATGGAAAGATGTGCAAACAACCCAAATGCCCAAAAGTAGATGACTGGATTAAAAAGATGTGGTACATGGCCCCCTTCCTGGTGGCACAGCAGGTTAAGGTGCAACACTGCAAGTAGGCCACAGCCACTTCAGTATGAGTTTGATCCCTCACCCCGGGGGGTGATCCACATGGAGTAGCATTAAGAGGTATCATTCTGGGGCCCTCCCTGGTGGCGCAGTGGGTTAAAGCACTGCACTAAGAAGCTTAAGCCACTTACGCATGAGTTCAATCCCTGCCTGCCCCAGAGGTGATCCACATGGCAAGCCAGACCTCTCCTGGCCCGCCCGCTGCTCCCCTCAGCAATGCACTCCATCAGTCGGCCTGTTCTCCCCATTCTGTCCCTGGTGAATCTTTTCACCGCCCCTGTACCTCTGGCCTGTACCCCATTTCCGTATGAATAAATAAAATCTTTAAAAAAAATAATTATTATGTATGGTTTTCCTGAATCTGAAGAGTTTATAGACTAAAAAGTCTTTGATAATGTACTTTTTAAAACAATCTAGAGGACCACCCTGGGGGCGCAAGGGGGAGGCACAAAAGGAAGAAAGGAACTAACTAAATCAAAACATTACCCAGGGAGTTGCTAAGGGTAGGATCTAGAAGCATTAAATTTTCATCTTTATATATCCTGTACTTTGCAAATTTTTCGCTAATGAACATATATAATTGTTTGAAGACTTATTTATTTATGCCCACAGAACTGGGGTACAGGCCAAAGGTGTCTCTCTGGATTCACCAAAGACAGAGTGGGAGCAGAACAGGCAGATGTAATAAAATACTCTGCTGAGGGGAGTAGCAGGTGGATCGGGAGAGGTCGGTCAGGCCATGTGGGTCACCTCCATGGTCGGGGATTGAACTCATGCTGCAGTGGCTGTGATAGCTTCATATGCTGGGCTTTAACTCATTGCACCACCAGGAAGGGCCCCATATGTAATCTTTAAAAAGTTATGTGTGGGGCCCTCCCCGGTGGCACAGCAGGTTAAAGCACATAACTAAGAAGTTAAAGCACGAACGCATGAGTTCGATTCCCGCCTGCCCTGGAGGAGATCCACATGGCGCGGCAGACCTCTCCTGACCCACCAGCTGCTGCCTGTGCTCCCCTCAGCAGTGTACTTAGTTGATCTGCCTGTTCTGCTCCCCGTTCTGTCGCTGGTGAATCCTCTCACCCTCTGTATCTCTGGCCTGTACCCCAGTTCTGTATGAATAAAAAAAAAAAAAAAAAAAAAAAGCAGAGATCCAGGCTGGGTGTTCAAAAGGACACACTGCACTTCCCAGCTGTGTGCCTTCGGGTAAGTTACTCCACTCTCAGGCATCCATGTGCAGAGGAGAAAGATTTATTTTTTGTACGGTCACATGGCAAACAATATTTACTTATGACCAGACAATAGGAAGCTCTCTGCATCAGATAGCCAACAGCCTTCTCTTGCCAGCAGTCTTAATGCTCCAATTAAGACAGGGGGAAGATCTTACCTTTGCAATGGACACATCTGTCATATTTACATATTACCTTATAGGTAACTGTGGGGTCAAGCCCAAAGAAATAACAAATCTGAGTGTTCCCTGAGAACTAGAAAGGGCTATATGTACAAAGAAGTAAGATAAAGAATATAGCCAGTTCTAATTGGTATTTTTTTTTAAAGATTTATTTATTTATTCGTACAGAACTGGGGTACAGGCCAGAGATGTGAGGGGTGAGAGGATTCACCAGAGACAGAGTGGGGAGCAGAACAGGCAGATCGACGAAGTACACTGCTGAGGGGAGCAGCGGGCGGGTCAGGAGAG
>NW_004568213.1:0-2030 GCF_000260355.1 Condylura cristata | reverse complement strand
ATCCCCGGCCAGGAAGGTGACCCACATGGCTTGGCAGACCTCTCCTGACTCACCTGCTGCTCCCCACAACAATGTACTTTGTCATTCTGCCTGTTCTGCTCCCTATTCTGATTCTGGTGAATCCTCTCACTGCCCCTGCACCTCTGGCCTGCACCCAGTTCTGTCTGCATAAATAAATAAATCTTAAAAAAAAAACTCTCATCCACAAATTCTATGCTGGGCGAATGCATACTTCAGGAAAGAAGGTAAAGTAAGTACATTCTCATGCAAAGGAAAACTAGGAGAAACATGTCCCTGGGGAAATTACTCTTAAGGAAAGTGGAAAGGAAAATCTGTTCAACCAATTTGATAAAAGGAGGAATTGCAGAGCCATCAGAAGGAAGAACCATGGAAAGAACAGAAAGATGGGTATGGAGAAACTGGATCACTCATACATTGCAGGCAGGAATGTAAATGGGTACAACTACAGTGGAAAACAGATAGTTTTTCTCATCAAACTAAACATGCAATGAACATATAACCAGAAAGTACACTCTTGGGTATCCATGTCAAAGAAATGAAAACTTCTATTTACAAAAAAAAGCCCAGACATGAATATTCACAGCAGCGTTACTCTAGTGGTGAAAAACTGGAAAAAGAAAAACTAAATTTTCTTTGACAGTGGCACATTTAGACCATGGAGTCGTTATTGCTCGGTAATAAAAAGGAAGTAACTAGTGATACAATTTGGTTTCACTTCCAGGGACTTACTGAGTGACAAAAAGTCCCTGTCAAAGGTTACATGCATGTGTTCAACTACATGACACTACTGGATTGACAGAATTCTAGAGATGGAGAATATAGCAGCATGGCCAGTTAGGGACAGAGGAATGGGGTGGGCAAGGCAGCAATGTGTGGTGGGTGTGGTACGAGAAAACAGCACAAGCGACCCAGAGCATGCTAGAAATGCTCTGTATGTTCACTGTGGGAGTGAACACACAAACCTTCTCACATGATAAAATTTCCCAGAATGAAACCCACAAGACATACGAGTTATACTAGGGACAGCTGAATGAGATCTGTGGATTATATCAATGTCAATATACAGCCTGTGATATTTTCCTGTAGTTTCACAAGATGTCATCACTAGGGGAAATGTGAAAAGTATATTATTATTTCTTGAAACTACATAGGATTCTATAATTACCTCAATTTAAAACTTAATTTTACTTATTTTTTAAAGATGTATTTATACATACAGAACTGGGGTACAGGCCAGAGGTGGGGGGGGCGGTGAGAGGATTCACCAGAGACAGAGTGGGGAGCAGAACAGGCAGATGGACTGAAATACACTGCTGAGGGGAGCAGCGGGGGGTGTGGGGGTGGCACAGAGGTCTGCTGTGCCATGTGGGTCAGCTCTGTGGTTACAAAAGGGTTCCTGGGGTGATGATGTAAGAAGTATTGTGAATCACAACTGTGGTGGCAGACAGCTATGCCCCTCTGGGGAATAAAGTGGCATAAAATGAGTGTGTGCGCACACACACACAACTATATGGACTTAATGTCAGTATCCTGGTTGTGATACTTTGCCATAGATTTGCAAGGTGTTACGGTTGGGAAAATGGCTACACATAAATGAAATCTCTGTATAATTCATTCATCTGCATAGTTCCTATAAATCTAGAATTACCTCGAAGTAAAAAGCTGAATTAGAAGAAGGGCTTCTGCTGACTTGCAATAAGGATGTGGAGGAATCTAGATTAAACAGTGCTGCTTGCAACACTCATCATTTCAAACTCACCAAAATTGGGCAGGACATAGACAGGCGGAGAGGCATTGTCTTGACCACAGTTGTTTGCTGTCACAGTCGGGTAGTAGAGTGTCTTAGAGTTGTTTTCAAGGCTGGCTTCTGGATTTCCCGGTGCTTCTGTAAATAAAAAAATTTGAAGACTATCAAATAAAAACTTTTCTCATCCATGGGCCCTTCTGGTAGCACAGTGGGTTAAAGTGCAGCACTACGAAGCTAGCTGCAGCCTCTTCAGCATGAGTTC
>NW_004568212.1:0-2033 GCF_000260355.1 Condylura cristata | reverse complement strand
GGGGTGGGCCATAGCGGGCTGGGTGGCAACAGGGAGCCCCAGGTGGAAGAAACATGGGCTGAGCAGGAGGCCCAGGCAGGAATGGGGGTGAGAAGTGCGGCAGGCTGGCGGGCTGCAAGGCCGGTGGCTGGGGCAGCAGCACTGTCTGCTGTAGCACCACCACGTGCTGAGGTGCACCCGACACATGCCAGATCCAATTGGGCTGCGGAACATAGCTGGGGCTGCAGGGACGACCCATGTTGATGATGGTAGTGTGGCTCAGAGCCATGGTGGGCATGTTCCTCGGCGGGGATGCCCGCTGGTGTTGTCTCCATTTGGCCCGTCTTTGCTTAAACCAAGACTTGAGGGCAGGAGAGAGAGAGAGAAGGGCTGGTTTAGACCATTGAGCACGCACTGTCATCCAGGAAAACACCACAGGCCTCTGCGTGGCCTGCAGCAGCTAGGCCGCCCCAGAGGAAGCCCTCTCCTCTCAGATATCCTAGGAAGCCTCACACTGCCTCAGTCCTGCTCAGCCTCACTGGGCAGCCTGTGTGATGTGCCAGGCTCTGGCCTTTCACTGCCCTGCGGGCAGATGCAGGGAGGCTGGCCACCTGCGCTCTGGCTCTGCCTGGCACCTCTGTGTCCTCACAGCTGCCCACCAGCTGTCCAGCTGCCACCAACCTCCTCCAGGCCAACGTCACCTGGGTTGTGGGGGAAGCCAGCGTGCTGAAGAGGGGCTGCCTTTGCAACCCTACTGAGGGCAACAGGGCCCATGTGCAAAGCGCATCTGCAGTGTGCAGCAGATAATCGGGGGCGGGGGGCGGGACCCCCAACAGCTGTTCCTCAAGAGGACTGAGGGGCCCCTCCTAGGCTGGAGCCTCCATAGAGCTAAAGCACAGTCCCGGAGGGAGCGCCCGGGGGATTTTGTGGCTGAGACACCGGCGTGGCTGAAGCCTGGATGATGCCTTGGTGTTTTAGGACCTAGGGGAGTGAACGCTTAGTGCGCTCAGTGGTACAAGTGAAACTTGTTAAGTCTAAATCCCACTAAGAGTTCCCATCACCAGCAAAGGCGATTTTGAATCCATGGGAACCGGTGAAAGATAACTAAGTTAGCGGGGCAAGGATTCCACCATCGATGTAAACCCAATTGTGTTGTAGCCCTTCAACTTTCACGCTGCTGTGTGCCAGCTGCATCTCAGCAAGCCTGGGGAGCGCTTTTGGAAATTCAAAAACTCCTCATCTGATTCTTGGGGCGCCCTTTCCCTTCGGAGGCCCAGTAAGAGGACACCATGCAGACCCACTGAGGGGGAAACGCTCTCACCAAACGTGTTTTTCTATTCCTCTGGGCTCACGTCATGTTCTTGGTGCATTAACTCAAACAATTTTCACTTTACACTTAACCTCAATGTGACTCGTATGTTTGCACAGGAAATCATTTTCCTTTAGGAAAGCATTTTCCCTTTGACAACGGTGCATTTCAAAAAGCTGGAGTTCCCTTACCCACTGTCCATTCCCCAGGGCCCCAAAGTTCAACACTTATTTCCCAAATACGGAAAAGGCGGCAGCCACCACCATGAGACTGTCTGAGACCCAGACGTTGGGCCCTGGTGCCCCAGGCTTTAGTTGGCTGCTCCCCGACAGCTTCATCCGGGTAACTCACCTGCACTCGGCTTTCAGGCACATTCAAGGCTCCCGCCAGCTGCTGTCTGAGGGGGGAAATCACATATTCAGTGTTTGGGGTTGTGGACGAAAGTAATTAGAGGACATCACTTCATTACCACTTTCAATGTTTTTGTCAGCAAAGCCCCCCCCCCACGGCACCCCAACCCCAGAACACTGTCTGTAATCTCAGCAAGGCATGCTTGAGGAGTTTTGCCTTCAGAGCAAATGGTTAGGGAGGGAAAAACCATAAACCAAGATAATTTGTAAACCCAGTACTGGCAGTTGTACATAGCTACATAAATGCATCCATGATGGGCAGACTTACCAAAAGTTTAGGACAAGACAGAAGCCTAACCCGCAGCGGCTCCAGCACATCCCAGTCTTCTCTCCCT
>NW_004568211.1:0-2020 GCF_000260355.1 Condylura cristata | reverse complement strand
AGAGACAGAGTGGGGAACAGAACAGGCAGATCGACGAAGTACACTGCTGAGAGGAGCAGCGGGCGGGTCAGGAGAGGTCTGCCACACCATGTGGTCACCTCCGGGGCAGGCGGGAATTGAACTCATAGGGAAGCGGCTTTAGATTCTCAATGCCGTGCTTTAACCCGCTGCGCCACCAGGAAGGGCCTGGATTTATATTTTTTTAATATAATTTTAACCTTACACAGAAATTGCAGAGCAGCATAAATTCTATCTATCCTTTATGTAAATCCACTACTAGCTGGCATTCCTGCCCCACAAATATACACCTTTATCACATATTGTGACATATCATGTTTCTTTTTCCATGAGAAATTTAATATCAACTTGTTCTATCTGTAAATTTATAACTTAACAAGGAGTATAATTTATAAATTAACATGGAGTTGTTTCTGATCAAATATATTTTATTGCTTTTATGTAGGAACCTTTTACAGTTTTTCTCATAAAGAGATTTTACACCTTTTATGTTAGATTTAAATCTACTTATTTTTCTTTGTTGCTCCTGGGATTTTTCTCTACTATTATATCTTCTAGATGGTTATTATTTTGTGTATGAAACCACTGACTTCTGTCTGTTCACTTAATAGCCTTGCTGAAATATTTTATGATTTGCTTTTATTATTGTTTCTCTAGGGCTTTCCAGATATATACTCTTTGAAAGTCATGCTCTTTGAAAGTCAAGGTAGTTCTATTTATTCTTTTCTAATTTTTTAAATTTAAAATTATATTATTATTATTTTTTTTAAAGATTTATTTATTTGTGTATACAGAACTGGGGTACAGGCCAGAGATGCGGAGGGTGAGAAGATTCACCAGAGACAGAGTGGGGAGCAGAATAGGCAGATCAACGAAGTACACTGCTGAGGGGAGCAGCAGGCAGGTCAGGAGAGGTCTGCCTCGCCATGTGGATCTCCTCTGGGGCGGGCAGGCTAGGATTGAACTCATGCGGAAGTGGCTTAAACTTAGTGCTGTGCTTTAACCCGCTGCGCCCAGGGAGGGCCTATTTATGTTTTTTTAAAGACAAGCTGAGGTAATATAAACCACTAAAAATATGCAACCTTTGGTAAATATTCACTTGTCAATACTTTGAATCTCATAGCTTATTAAATATCACCCTCTACTAGACATCTTTCTTTCTGTTGCCCGGTACAAATTCCTTGTTTTCTTTCATTAAGGAGGCAGCAGGAACTAGGCAAAGGTGATATCAGTGGGAAAACAAACAGCCAGCTCATAGAAGCCTCACTTTCAAGGCTGAAGATCAAGGAGCCTCCTGGAAAGAGTGAGGCTCCTCCATTGTCCTCTCCTTTGGGACATTTCTTCATTCCTGTATTCTCCTCCTCCTCTGGGTTCTGCAATCCTTGTTTGTGCAGCCACTGGCATTTTTGACCCACTACCACAAAAAGAGGAATGTCTTCCATATTTTAATTTTTGGACCTTTAATTCTTTGAGGAATTAGCCCTAATTTTTGATTTCCCGGGATACCTGTCATATGGACAGACACAGAACAGCCTGATCAACATATTTTGAACAAGCACCTATTTATTCTTAATTGAATGTGGAAAATGTACCAGGTTGTTCTTGAGTGAATAATTCAACCCCAGGGACATCTATGCCCTCAGCCTGGGCTCCCAGCCCAACCACTCCCGCACACACCTTTCTGTACTCTTTCCCTAAGCCTCATTGTTTTCAACTGGAAAGTTGAGAGTCAGATGACTCCTGTTCCAGGTAGGCACAGTTGCCACCCTAACAGCCCTGCTGGTAGCATTTACAGCTTCCCAGTTGACATGGCATTCTGACTGGGTGCCAGAAGCCATGTGACATATCACAGGCAAACTACTCTTTTGACAGCCACACCTTCTGTTCTTCCCTCCACAGCTGCTGTGCTCACTGGGCTAAAGACTTACTTTTGTTTGCTGGATAACAGAGAACGCCTCTATCAGTTGTATTCTATTATTTGGACTTATATATATATATATAT
>NW_004568210.1:0-2009 GCF_000260355.1 Condylura cristata | reverse complement strand
ATAAGTAAATCTTTTTAAAAAAGAATTAAAAATTCCAATTCTCCATATTTATTTTAAAAAATTAACTTGAAAATGTATACATACTTATATACTTCTAGGTTCTTAGCTACACTATTTACAATTATTATAGAAGGATTGGAAAGCAACATAATTGACTACTGATAAATGAATAAAGAAAATATGATATATGCACATGTACATACAAGGGAATATTAATCACCTGTAAATAATGAAATGTTATTTGTATAACATGAAATAGAAAGACTCTAAGGGCATGATACAAAGTGAAATAATTGAAAAGGACAAATATCTTGTGGTCTCACCTACATGGGGAATATAAAACAAAACTGTGTTAAATGAAGTATATCATAGGAGAAAGACAAATACCAGATGTTAACATGTGGAATATAAAGGAAGGGAACAGACAAAACTAAACAAAATTAACCATAGAAAGCCGATTATAGAATTGAGGTTATTTTTTTTTTTAAGATTTATTTATTTATGCATACAGAACTGGGGTCCAGGCCAGAGGTGCAAGGATGGTGAGAAGATTCACCAGAGACAGAGTGGGGAGCAGAACAGGCAGATCGACGAAGTATTCTGCTGAGGCGAGCAGTGGGCAGGTCAGGAGAGGTCTGCCACGCCATGTGGTCACCTCCGGGACAGGCAGGAATTGAACTCATGCGGAAGTGGCTTTAGATTCTCAGTGCTGTGCTTTAATCCGCTGCGCCACCAGGAAGGGCCAAGAAGGGATGTTTTTAAGGAAAGAGGGAGTGACTGGGAAACAAAAAATAAAATGCTATATAACAATACAAAAGTAATAAGCAACAACAAGGAATGAACTACTGACATATGCAATATGAATGAGTTTCACAGATAATATGTTGAGTGAAAGAAACTGGAACAATTTAATCATAGTGAATTCTAAAACAGGGACATAATCCGTGGGAAAAGAGCAGCCCTGGGGTAGAGTAAGGATTAACTGAAAGTGGGCACAAGGGAACTTTCTATAATGAGAAACATTTTGAACACTCTGGAGAAAAGTATTCTAATTCTTCATTGGAATATAATTATATGGGTATCCCATATATGCTAAGTTTAAAAAGAGGTCAAAAGACATGAAACCTAAAATTATATAACTTCCAGAAAAGAAACATAGGTGGTAAGCACCTTGACATCTGTCCTTGAGGTGACTTTTTTAGATCTAACTCCAAAAACAAAAGCAACAAAAATAAAAGTTTCTTCCCAGCAAAGGAAATCATGGACAAAATTAAAAATCAACAAACTGAATGTGGGAAAATATTTGCAAATCATATATTTTATAAAGGACTGATATTTAAAAATATAAAGAATTCATACAATTCTATCACAAAATAACAGTCCAGTGAAAATAAGTGCAGAAAATATGAAGCTATGCTTCTAAAGACAAATAGATAAATAGCAAATAGTTACTTGAAAAGATATACAACATCATTAATCATCAGGGAAATGTAAGTCGAAAGTATAGTGAAATATCACCTCAGGCTATTATTAAAAAGACATCACAAATATTGGCAAGGAGCCCTTATGGATTGGAGATGTAAATTTGTATAGTCATTATGGAAAGCAGTAGAGAGTTTTCTTAAAAAATTAAAAATTCCTGGGCCCTCCCTGGTGATTAAAGGTTTAAAATTTTAAATCTTACGCAATATTTTTTACTATGTTATTTTTTGTTGAAGTAATGCTTATTTACAACATTTCCAGGGATAGGTTCACACCTCATTAGATGTATGTTATATTACCGTACCAACATTACCGCTAAAGAACAGTCTTCCACCATAATCTGCTGGACTCCCTCCTTGCTTTCCTTCCCAACTTCACCACAACTACCTTTCCAAAAGATAACTCGCTGGTGGCGCAGCAGGTTAAAGTACAGCACTAAGAAGCTAAAGCCACTTCAGCATGAGTTCAATCCCCGCCCCGGAGATGATCCACATGGCTAACTGACCTCTCCAGACCCGCCCACTGCT
>NW_004568209.1:0-2003 GCF_000260355.1 Condylura cristata | reverse complement strand
CTCCCCACTCTGTCTCTGGTGAAGCCTCTCGCCACCCCTGAGCCTCTGGCCTGTACCCCAGTTCTGTATGTACAAATAAGTAAATCTTAAAAAAAATAATTTGCTGGCACTATGGAATACAAATGTCCCAGCCTCACCACCCTGGGAAGCAACACCTGTGGTGTGACCAGAGGCACCAACTACCCCCTTAGGGCACTATTTTGCCGGTAGGGCCGGGCCCACATCCTAAGCTGGTGAAGATAAAGGCAGCCCTAAGCTGGTGAAGATAAAGGCAGACCGAGGCGGACTGTGCCCCCGGGACACCCACCTGAGGCACGGGAACTCCACGTTGTCGCTCTCCGGCTGCCCCTCTTCTCTCACCAGCACGCGCTCCAGGAACCAGCCGCTGCCCGCGCCTTTGCCGTCGTGTCTGACCCGCACGCGCCTCACCTTCCGCATGGTCACCGACTCGATGGTGAACTCGTCGGCCTGGGAGGGAAAGGCAGCGAGGCCAGCGACAGCGACCCAGGCCCAGAAATCAGGACGCTGGAGCTGACGGGCTGGGGCTCCCCAGCTTTCACAAGTGGCCCGTCCGGCTGACGGGTCCCCGCCCTCCCCAACTCCTCCCTGGGGAATCTCTTTCCTGGCAAGTTCCCAACAATTGAGATCCGTATTTTTTGGCCGAACAGCAGCCATCCTCTGTGACCTGGCCCTGGGAGAGCCCACTGAAGCGAGTATGGGTCACTAATTTATTACGAATTAACATCTTGGTTAACCTTGGTTTCCTTGCTATAGAGGGAAACCAGTCCCTTTCAAGGAGGGGAGATGATCAGATGATTAGATGATTGCTTGGGGCGGGGGCGGGGGGCGGGGCAGGTGGTCTTGCTCTTTCCAGTTTTGCCTCCCACGGAGGCCCTGAGCAGCAGCGGAGGAGAGGAGCACAGGGTTGCAACTCACATTGCCTTTTTCAAACAGATCCGTGTTATTCCTGCAGTTGTAGAGCAGCCGCTCTCCTGTGTCACCCACGTCACCGTAAAGGCAGAGGTAGACGTTGGCATCGGTCCCGGCACCTTCCAGTTCTCCCGTGCACAGCGTCACGCGGTACCGGGCCACTGGGGGAGGAGCAGGACCCCCGGTCAGCCCCCAGGCTCCTACAAGAAGTCTGTGGACAAGTACCCAAACCTCTTGTACTTTAAAAAGCACTGCTCATGGCCCTCCCTGGTGGCGTAGCGGGTTAAGTCACAGCACTGAGAATCTAAAGCCGCTTCCGCATGTATGAGTTAGATTCCTGCCTGCCTTGCTGCAGCAAGAGTGTGCACACGTGAGCTCGTGTGAGTGTGTCAGTGTGCCTGGGCACAGAGAGGACAGCGGGCTCTGCTGGTGTGGGGGGCAGTGTGCCCTGCACCCGCCCCCCACCTCAGTGCAGCCACCATCAGGAAGCAGCCACCCCAGTGGGGAGGAGCAGGCCCCATACAAAACCAGGCTAAGCCTGCCCCCAGGGCACTGCCACAGTCATTGTGAGACACCCCAGCAGGGCAGAAACACTGATAATGCTCCTCATTATGTAAACAGTTGACAACTTGACAATTGATGAAATTTGAGGGGAAAAAAAACTATCAGGAACTTCTAAAGCTACTGGGAGCCCAAACTGGCTATAAGAGAAATCAAATGCTGGGTGGGATGGTGTGGGGGGTGGGGTGGGCACAGCAAGGGAGGCAGCGAGCAGGGGCAGAGAGAGAAACTGGGGGCAGAGAGAGAAACTGAGCTCGCTTGAAGCTGAGGAAGGGGAATGAAAACAAAGTAAGATGCCTTGAAAACTAACTTACAGGGCAGTACAGGTGGGTGGGAGTCTATCCCAATTTTTAAAAACGACAACAAAGCCACTTTGATCCAAAACTGGTCAGCCCAGGACTGCCTTCCTGAGGTGACTCTCAGTTAGATTGCCGTATTTTACAACTAAAAAACGCTGGCACCGCCCTCCCTGGTGGCGCAGCGGGTTAGGATGCAGCACTGCAAGCTGGCCG
>NW_004568208.1:0-2039 GCF_000260355.1 Condylura cristata | reverse complement strand
CCATGTGGTCACCTCCGGGGCAGGTGGGGATCGAACTCATGCAGAAGTGGCCTCAGATTCTCAGTGCTGTGCTTTAACCCGCTGTGCCACCAGGGAGGGCCGCAGCATTATTTCTAATATTAAGAAAGGGGATATAGAGTATACAAGTCCTAACATTCTGAGCTAAATAAGTAGCTAGGATACTCATGCAAAAATCAAAAATGATGCTTGTGAAGCATGAATATACATGCCTGTATATCCAATGCTATTGCATTTCCACTTGTGAGTGACATGAGTAGCCAAGCAGGATTTTGTACAGATTTGTGGCACGATCTGAAATAGTTTGATAAAATATTGCTCTGCCTGCCAGAGTGAGGGCCACAGGAGGCCAGGAGTAGAAGCAGGGAAGCCAGGTAGGAGGCCACAGAGGCCACAGAAGATGTTCAGAGAGGGAAGACAGTGATCTAACCAGGGACTGAGGGGTTAGAGGTAGAGTTGGAGGGGTGGTCAGGTGACCTCATTCCAAGGCAGAGTCTATTGGATTAGGATGTGAATTATAAGACAAAAGAGGACTCCAGGATAGTGGCAGTGTTTAGAGATTAGAAGGAAGTAGGCATAAAGAAAAAGAAGGCAAATTTGATGTCCCAGAAGCAAGTGAAAAGATGACCAATTACACCTCAGGCTGCTGATAGGTCAGGAACGCTGGGGACTGAGGAAAGACCAAGACTGAAGCAATATGAAAATGAAGATTACTTTGACAAAAACAGGTTCCAAGGTGCAGTGGGAGGAAAACCAGACTGTAGATTCTTTCAGAGAGAATCTGAGAAGAGCAAAGGGAGCACTGGGTTCAGCTGAGACAGGACTGGGTGGTGCTGGAGAGCAGCAGGAAACAATAAAAAGGTTTGCAAAGGTAGGATCCAGAGAGACTTTTTATTTTAAAGAAAAGAACAAAGCCAGTGAGATCTCCTTTGCTCATTATAGAATTAGAAACCATAAAATATAAAGTCTAGGGATCCCATTTGTTATGCGACTGCTGACAGCTTTCAAGTGATCTGGAAGGCCTGCAAGTCTTCTCCCACACAAGCCTCTGCCAGTACCAGCTCCCTCTCCCAGCTCCACCCCAACCACCACAAAAGCACAAGCCAGGTGTTCCTCCCTTTCTCAAGCCATTTTCAGACCTGCTTGTGAGTCTGTGCTGTTCTTTCCAGAAAGCCACTTTATGTGAGTAATAAAACTTTTCCTAGGCCCATGGTGGGTGTGTGGATCATCATTCTCAATCTCAAATCAAATTTTGGGTTGGCATTTCCAGTCGCCTTTATGAAGTCACCACAACAGCCTGTGAGGATGCAAAGCACCTTAGTGTGGCCTGTGTCTCTCACTCCCTCACGGCTGTTCCTCCTCCCTTTCCCCTACATTTCCGCAACACTCAGAATACAGGACTCATTTTGTTGAACACATGATATGAAGCCATGTCTCTGTGCATGTGTTCCAGAAGGGAAATAGAAAAAAATATCCCCTGAGCAAATTACTGAGCACAGGGCCGAGCCAGCACACCAAACAACATTCGGCAGCGGTTCCATGGTCTCCATTTTGCATAGGAGGAAGCTGAAGCTTCCACACCTCATACTGTTAAATATCATGCAATTGTGTTGCCACAAATTTGACACCAGCGGGGTGCTGGTGCTGAGAAAGGACCTACATTCACATTTTCTATTCTTTTTGAAACCAAGCACCATAAAGCACTCTACAAAGGTTTATAAACAAAAACATCCATCCTGGTTTCATCTCCACAGTATGCAAAGAGTAGAATGAAGGTGAGTTGTACAGCTTCTCACAGCCAGTTAGCTGTAAATCCAAGACAAAAAGCCAAGTCATTGGACTGCAGACCCAAGCTCTTTCCACTACTCAACAAGAGATCTTGTCAGTATCTATCCTTTTCCAGACTGCAGGAGTTAAAGCATGTACACACACACACACACACACAATATCAAACATACATAGGAAATTTTCAGACAATATATATAGTTAAAACTATCTCAGAAGGTCATTTGATCCTTCTT
>NW_004568207.1:0-2041 GCF_000260355.1 Condylura cristata | reverse complement strand
CCATGTGGTCACCTCCGGGGCAGGTGGGGATCGAACTCATGCAGAAGTGGCCTCAGATTCTCAGTGCTGTGCTTTAACCCGCTGTGCCACCAGGGAGGGCCGCAGCATTATTTCTAATATTAAGAAAGGGGATATAGAGTATACAAGTCCTAACATTCTGAGCTAAATAAGTAGCTAGGATACTCATGCAAAAATCAAAAATGATGCTTGTGAAGCATGAATATACATGCCTGTATATCCAATGCTATTGCATTTCCACTTGTGAGTGACATGAGTAGCCAAGCAGGATTTTGTACAGATTTGTGGCACGATCTGAAATAGTTTGATAAAATATTGCTCTGCCTGCCAGAGTGAGGGCCACAGGAGGCCAGGAGTAGAAGCAGGGAAGCCAGGTAGGAGGCCACAGAGGCCACAGAAGATGTTCAGAGAGGGAAGACAGTGATCTAACCAGGGACTGAGGGGTTAGAGGTAGAGTTGGAGGGGTGGTCAGGTGACCTCATTCCAAGGCAGAGTCTATTGGATTAGGATGTGAATTATAAGACAAAAGAGGACTCCAGGATAGTGGCAGTGTTTAGAGATTAGAAGGAAGTAGGCATAAAGAAAAAGAAGGCAAATTTGATGTCCCAGAAGCAAGTGAAAAGATGACCAATTACACCTCAGGCTGCTGATAGGTCAGGAACGCTGGGGACTGAGGAAAGACCAAGACTGAAGCAATATGAAAATGAAGATTACTTTGACAAAAACAGGTTCCAAGGTGCAGTGGGAGGAAAACCAGACTGTAGATTCTTTCAGAGAGAATCTGAGAAGAGCAAAGGGAGCACTGGGTTCAGCTGAGACAGGACTGGGTGGTGCTGGAGAGCAGCAGGAAACAATAAAAAGGTTTGCAAAGGTAGGATCCAGAGAGACTTTTTATTTTAAAGAAAAGAACAAAGCCAGTGAGATCTCCTTTGCTCATTATAGAATTAGAAACCATAAAATATAAAGTCTAGGGATCCCATTTGTTATGCGACTGCTGACAGCTTTCAAGTGATCTGGAAGGCCTGCAAGTCTTCTCCCACACAAGCCTCTGCCAGTACCAGCTCCCTCTCCCAGCTCCACCCCAACCACCACAAAAGCACAAGCCAGGTGTTCCTCCCTTTCTCAAGCCATTTTCAGACCTGCTTGTGAGTCTGTGCTGTTCTTTCCAGAAAGCCACTTTATGTGAGTAATAAAACTTTTCCTAGGCCCATGGTGGGTGTGTGGATCATCATTCTCAATCTCAAATCAAATTTTGGGTTGGCATTTCCAGTCGCCTTTATGAAGTCACCACAACAGCCTGTGAGGATGCAAAGCACCTTAGTGTGGCCTGTGTCTCTCACTCCCTCACGGCTGTTCCTCCTCCCTTTCCCCTACATTTCCGCAACACTCAGAATACAGGACTCATTTTGTTGAACACATGATATGAAGCCATGTCTCTGTGCATGTGTTCCAGAAGGGAAATAGAAAAAAATATCCCCTGAGCAAATTACTGAGCACAGGGCCGAGCCAGCACACCAAACAACATTCGGCAGCGGTTCCATGGTCTCCATTTTGCATAGGAGGAAGCTGAAGCTTCCACACCTCATACTGTTAAATATCATGCAATTGTGTTGCCACAAATTTGACACCAGCGGGGTGCTGGTGCTGAGAAAGGACCTACATTCACATTTTCTATTCTTTTTGAAACCAAGCACCATAAAGCACTCTACAAAGGTTTATAAACAAAAACATCCATCCTGGTTTCATCTCCACAGTATGCAAAGAGTAGAATGAAGGTGAGTTGTACAGCTTCTCACAGCCAGTTAGCTGTAAATCCAAGACAAAAAGCCAAGTCATTGGACTGCAGACCCAAGCTCTTTCCACTACTCAACAAGAGATCTTGTCAGTATCTATCCTTTTCCAGGCTGCAGGAGTTAAAGCATGTACACACACACACACACACACACAATATCAAACATACATAGGAAATTTTCAGACAATATATATAGTTAAAACTATCTCAGAAGGTCATTTGATCCTTCTT
>NW_004568206.1:0-2042 GCF_000260355.1 Condylura cristata | reverse complement strand
ACTGTTAGTCTATAGGATCAGAATCTTATGTAAAGTAAGCTCTAGGCAGAAAGTATGTTTCAATATGTACACTTTTATTTATAAGTCATTTACTTTATTACTAACTTCAGCACTGTTGTCTCCACAGTATAACAGTAAATTTTAGCAAGTAGATTCCAACAACCATTTTCCTCTTCCTTAAGACTCAAAGACAGTTACAGATGCACTGGTATTGTAAAGGCATCCCCTGCTTTTCAAAACTTGATGACAGGTCACTCCACTTTACAAAAGACCTACATTGGTCCCTATTTTCAATAATCAAAAGAAATCCAAAGATAATTTTTGCTTTCATGACAAAAATAAAACAGCTTTCAACATTTGTTCTGCAGTAGCCTTTCCAGAGGTAACACACACCCTGACAGAGTGCCCAGCCCCTACCCAGAAACTCCGTTAGACAGGCTGGGTATTTGCCGTGTCATTCCTACTTTTACTCTATGTCAGCATTATTTTAGTTTTATGTGCTACTTGGTATGATTTGGTGAGTTGTTTTGGTCTAAAAACACTATGAGATTTTTCCATATACAATAATGGTAATTGCTTCTTTATTTGATGCCATTTTGGCTTATGGAAGGTTTCACTGTAACACTACTTTGGGATAGCAGGGGAAACCTATAACATGAAATATTTTTCAAATATTAACATCTAACTTTAAAAAAAAAAAGCAGTAACAGGGAATACTAATTTCTGCTATAGTCTGATCTTATGTTATGTGTTTCCAGTTGTAATATTTTAAAGTTACAATTAAGCAAGCAAAACATAGTTTCATATGTGAAAAGAGAAAATGGTCCATGAGTCTTTTATTCAAAGACAAACTGCTTTGTTTCCAATAACTTATCAGAAAAAAAATGGATAGTTAGAAAAGCTACAGGGTCTGTGCCCTCCCTGATAGTGCAACACACTATGAAACTATCTGTAGCCTCTGCAGCAAGAGTTCGATCCCCAGCCAAGGAGGTGACTCACATTGCTCAGCAGACCTCTCCTGTCTCACCTGCTGCTCCCCTCAGCAGTGCACTTTGTCAGTCTGCCTGTTATGCTCCCCACTTTGTCTCTGGTGAATCATCTTACCACCCCATCACCTCTGACCTGTACCCCAATTCTGTAAACATAAATAATCTTTTTAAAAAAAGGAAAAAAGAAAACCTATGGGGTTCTTTAAATAATATTCAGGAAAAAATACAAAAAAAAAATAAAAGAAGACAATAATTACAAAGTACGACTTTATCAAAATATGATTGCCTCCCTTTGAAGGATAGATACTACATAAAATGCGCAGATAGAGCTCTATAATTCATCATGTTTATATGTAAACTCTCTAGCAGATATAAATCCATCTTTGTCTTCATCTTCTTTATCAAAAATATCCTCCACCAAAACATCATGATGACTTTCATTCACCACCGCACCATGCTTTTCAAATTCCTTCTTTAAGTACACTTTAACCTACAAAATAATAGATCATATTAATAATCCTAATTGATTTAACATATCCACATTGAGCCAAACAATATTACAGGTTAGACTGGTAGTTATTAAACTACAGAGTAACTACTCTATGGTAGGCTCGTAATGATAGTGAAAGAATTATAAGGAATGTCCTCTCTTGAACACTGTTGCTACAATGCTACATTAGACAGCATATTGTTCAGAGACAGAAATAAGGCTTATCTCATCTGAAAACATCCAATGAAAACCCACCCTTTGTTCTTAATCTGAGCTGTAATAAAGCCAAGCTTTGAAAATTTGCCGTCCTTTCATCCACTGAATTACTCTGATCTTGTTTTCTAACAAGGATCAGACATTCCAGACATTTCCCTTAAAATCAGATTAAATGTTGGCTTTTTTTTCTTTCTTTCTTTCTTTTAAATATAAGTAAGTGTCTGGGAACAGTACATGCTGTGGACATGGCTATGATTATGCCACACAACCTTTCAATTACATAAAGTAAAGCAAAGTCCAGCCTGATGAGTGTTTAGTCTAAATTTTTCCATTCTCGTTTGGATGTT
>NW_004568205.1:0-2042 GCF_000260355.1 Condylura cristata | reverse complement strand
GCATTTCCAGGACTCTGGACACAGGGCAAGGTCACATTGATTCCACTGTCCCCCCGCACCCCCACCCCCCCATGCCACAATGGGGTCCTGTTAGAAGGGGGTTTATGAAGCCCTGGTAATGAAAGGAGTTGGCCATCAGGATCAGTTCATGGTGAGCCTACTGGATTTCTGAACGAACGCATGAGTAACCAGATTGACAACTGTAAGCAGTACCTTGGGCAATCGGAGCAATAGCCTCCAATTGTTGGAGTTGTATTGTTGGACAGACTGTTGGGTTAGGATTCAGTGTGGGAAGAGCTATGGTGGCGGCCAAGGCCACTGGAAACCTCCGAAAACCCCCTGGTGTGGGGGAAGGCAGAGGTAGTCAGAGCGTAGATAAGTATCTTAGGTCAGATGTTAAGATGTCCAAGAGAAGTGTGGATACTTGAGCCCTGGGCTTCTCCTGAGGATATGTTCCTATTTATCCACAGCACTCAGAGGAGGACCAGGTCCGCAGTTCCCTGTTGTGTAGGCTAGGCTGCTTCGCACACACTAGCCAAAGACCCTCCCAGATGCCCCCTTGCTCCCTGCCACCACTCACTAACCCATGGGCGAAAATGGGGTATTGCTCCCAACCTCTCCCAATCTTGGGATGGCTAGGGAATTGGCGGCCAGCCTGGTTTGAGGGAACAGACTGGCCGTTGGTGAGCACATCAGGGCAGTGTTGGAGGCCGTCTTCGGGTGTGTGCACTGGCCATCGGGATTCCAGCGCTCTGAATGAGCCCAGCAGTGCAGGACAGATCCGGCGCGAAGCACACCCTCCGTCCAACCCCCCTTAACTTCATTAAAGCCCAAGAGCGCAGGCCTGGCCCCATCCACCTACCCTAATGCATCAGTAGCCATCACCGCACAGCCTGTATATACAGGAGCCTTTGCTCTCGGGCCCTTTCCCCAAACCGTTTGCAGACCCCCCAACTTTAAGCGTGGCGGCTTCTTGTGCCCACTGTACTCTGCAGCTGCGGAATAGAGGCTGGTGGGTCCATGAGCACACGCAGGCACAGGGTGCTTCTGGCCCATTTTTGCCCACGGGGTAGTGAGTGTTGGCAGCGAGCAAGGGGCATCTGGGAGGGTCTTTGGCTAGCGTGTGCGAATCAGCCTAGCCTACACAACCGTGCACTCTTGGACTGTGCATTGGAGGCTGGTGCATCCTTGAGCGCATGCGCGCACGGGGTGCTTCTGGCTGGTCCTTCAGTTTCAGCGTCCCAAGGGGCTCCACCGCTGCGCCCCGCCTGGAGCAGGGCCCGAGCCTTCCTGGGCCCCTCACTCATGGAGGCGCATCCGCATCCTTCGCCCGCCACGCGTCTAGATGGATGACAAGCCAAGCTGGGCTCAGAGGCGCCACTGTGTTCTTCGGCAGGGGGGTGTTTTCCCAAAAGCGAGGGGGGAATCAGAAAGAGGAGGGACCAGGGTCCCACAACCCTCGGAACCTCGCGTGACCGGTCCCTGATGCGCAGCGGGGGAGGGGGGGGCTCTGGGGGTGGGAGCCAGGTGGGCTGCCGCTCGGTGGGCGGATTTAAACGCAAAGCACGCCTCGCGATTGGGCGGCGGCGCGGTGCCGGGCCAATGAGAAGGCGGCGGCGCCGGCGTCCGAGGGCGCGCAAGTCGCTTGTTGGTGGCAGCAGGCGATCTCCTGAGGCGCCTCAGGCGACTAGACCTGTGTGAGGGACTCGCGGCGCGGATCGGCCCAGGGCGACGTTGTGTCCTCGGCCGCCGGCACTGCACACACTTGTGAACCATGAGCTTCCCCAAGGAGGTGACTGCATGGGGTTCGGACTCGGACCCCGAGAGTGGTGAGCGTGACCGCGTGCTCAGTGGCTGGCGCACGGCCTTCCGGGGACTGGGCCGCGGCCTTGGCTTTGAGTTGGGGGTGGGCCGCGACGACGGCCAGGCCGGGTCCCCGGAGCCCGAGAGCCTCTCGTGGGAGCTCCAAGTGCCAGAAGCGAGAGGGCCGAGGCGCGGGGTTCTCCGGGGCCTGCTCGGCACCCCAGCCCCCGGCAGGGGCG
>NW_004568204.1:0-2044 GCF_000260355.1 Condylura cristata | reverse complement strand
CGGGGCAGGCGGGAATCGAACTCATGCGGAAGCGGCTTTAGATTCTCAGTGCTGTGCTTTAACCCGCTGCGCCACCAGGGAGGGCCTAAATACATCTTTTTTAAAAAATAAAAACAGATCAAAGCCCTGGTACACATTTGCATAAATAGTGTATCTGGGCTTGGCAGGTCCTTCTAGCTTTTAAACCTCTTCATCACCTTGAACATTGCCTACTGAAATATTTTCTTCTCTTTTTTTCTCCTTTTAATACAACTATTGTTTTAACAGATTTTTCTATGTAAAAATAAATTATTTAACTATATGTGTGTGTATATAAGTATATCTACATATACCTATATCTATATCTTACAGAAGTGGGGATTGTGAATTGGGAGCATGAATATTACATATTATCTTTTGCTCTCAGTTTTGAAAAGCTCTAATGATTTGGATGTGGACACAAGAATCTCAACTCAAAATGGAAAAAAGACTTGGCTATCAGACCTAAAACCATGAGATAAATAGAAGACAGAGGTAAAACACTCTAGGACATAAGCCTCAGAGATAACTTTGAGGCTTCATTTTCAAAAGTATGGAAAGCCAAAGAGGATCTAAAGAAATGGGATGACATCAAATTAAAAAGCCACACAGTGAGACACCTTACTGAATGGGAGAAAATATTTGCATACCATACATCTGGCAAGGCACTGATAGCAAAGAACTATTAAGATTACTTGAGTTCATACAAATCAACTATAGCAGTGAATCCAAGCAGAAGTGGGTAGAAGAAATAAATATTTTGGCACTTCTCCAAATAAGACATACTGCTGGCTGACAAGCATAGGAAAAAATGGTCATCATCAATTATCAGGGAAATGTAAATCAAAGCCACAATGATATGCCAGCTCACATTTGTGAGAATGGCCCATGTCAAAAAGACTCAGCTGTGGCCCTCCCTGGTGGCGCAGCGGGTTAAAGCACAGCACTGAGAAACTACAGTCACTTCCTCATGAGTTCGATTCCCGCCTGCCCCAGAGGTGACCACATGGCGTGGCAGACCTCTCCTGGTCTGCCCGCTGCTCCCCTCAGCAGTGTACTTCATCGATCTGCCTGTTCTGCTCCCCACTCTGTCTCTGGTGAAGCCTCTCGCCGCCCCTGAGCCTCTCTGACCTGTACCCCAGTTCTGTATGCACAAATAAATAAATCTTTTAAAAAAATAGTATTGATTTATTTATGCATAAAAGAACTGTGGTATAGGCCAGAAGTGTTGGGGCTGAGAGTTTTCACCAGAGACAAATGTACTGAGCAGGATGGGCAGATGTACTCAGATATACTGCTGAGGGGAGCAGTGGATGGGTCAGAAGAGGTCTGCCGTGCATGTGGGTCAGCTCCCTGGCTGGGGATCAAACTTGCACTAAAGTGGCTGTGGACACAGCGCTGCACTTTAACCCCTCATCACCAGGGAGGGCTCTTGTTTGCTTTTCTTTCACTATGTTACATGGAATCCTTTAGCAGGTTCCTCACAACCTTTAGAACAAAGTGAAAACAACTTGGGAAGTTTATCAGCTGCTCCTCCCACCAGGCAGAGTATCAGAGTCTACACCCTAGGCCCACACTCCCACTTCTTATTGAAGCCAGAATGGCCCCATTTTGGTATGAATTATTGAGCTTGTGCCCATACCAGGCACTGTCCTGGGCTCTGAGGTTGTGGTGGAAGATGCAAAAGATGCATCACAGAGATTTGAGTATAAGAGAGAGAGAGAAAGAAAAGCAGAGGAGATTTAACACAATCGCACAAAGACCCAGAACATTCCAGTTGTGATCAATGTCCGGAAGGAGCAGCACAAGTGCCCTCATCCTTGCGTGCTCCCAGCTGCCTCGCCATTGCCTTATCACTGCAGGTTGTAATGATCTTTCCAACGAGGCAATTACACATTTATCTTGGTCATCACGGTGCCCTAACACAGACCTGGTACATAATAGGTGCTCAGTAAACACATGTGCCAGCTGAATAGACCCTCAGTGTAGAGATGATACAAAAGAGGAGAAAATTCAACCCTTCTAG
>NW_004568203.1:0-2049 GCF_000260355.1 Condylura cristata | reverse complement strand
CCCCCCCCCCAAATATTTATTTAGTAGAAGAACTGGGGTACAGGCCATAGGTGCAGGGGGTAAGAGTATTCACCAGAGACAGAGTTGGGGGCAGAACAGGCAGACTGACTCAAATACACTGCTGAGGGGAGCAGCAGGCAGGATAGGAGAGGTCTGCCGTGCCAAGTGGGTCACCCCCTGGCCCAGTATCAAACTCTGCTGCAGCAGCTGCCGATAGCTTCATAGTACTGAGACTTAACCCCTTGCGTCATCAGGGAGGGGCCCATACCACATCTTCTTGATCAGATATTTTTTAAGACCTTCTATTTGTCAGGTTTATTTTAATCACCCTACAAAAGATCCAGATTCTATGAGTGGAGGCAGATTATGCTAAGTAAACACAGCTATTTAATATGTTGGGTGGTGATAAGGTGAAGAAAAGTAGAACAGAGGCCCTCCCTGGTGGCTCAAGGGGTTAAAGCGCAGCACTATGAAGCTTTCTGCAGCCACTGCAGTGTGAGTTCAATCCCCAGGGAATTGCCTCCATGGCATAGGAGACCTCTCCTGTATCACCCACTTGCTCTCCTCAGCAGTATAGTTCAGTGGATCCACCTGTTCTGCTCCCCACTCTGTCTCTGGTGAATCCTCTCACCGCCCTTGCATCTCTGGCCTGCACCCCAGTTCTGTATGCATAAATAAACTAAGTCTTTTAAAATGTACATATGTATACATATATATCTATATACACACACATATATATAGCTAGTTTTGATATATGTTAGAGCAGAGCTTTTAGGTTTTTGTTTGTTTTTAGAGCTGTAGGTAAGTACTGAAAGAGTTGGTTCATCTAAATAAATACACAGGAGTTGGAGGCATTTTGTTGTGGCAACATTCCTGAATTCTTTGAATACCTTCTGAGATAAAGGCTAGACAATCACAGTGATCTATCATTGGAGTCAATTATTAATGACCTGTAAACCAACAGTTCTTTTAGATCCTCTAACTTTATTGAAGGCCAAGGTGTGGAGCCCACCGGACTCAGCAGGAGGATTTATTAGTCACTCAGGCCAGTATCAGCCTGAATGTCAATCATTTGAATTGACCCCTATGATGATGCCAGGGGAGTGTTGCACTGTGGGATGTGTACCCCAGTGAGAGTTGGCAAGGACAGGCCATTAGCCTTTTCTTGAAACATGGAAGAGGGTGAAGGCAACCTTGGGGGGAGGAGAGGCTGATGAGTGCCTGGGAAGGTAGACGCTGTGGAAATTGACTTGGATGGTCACTCCATTTGGACTGCCTTTGTATCCCTTGGAAAATCGTCCTGTATCCCTTAGGGGTTCACACTCCCCAGTGTCAAGACCCCTGGAACTACCACGGATACACCAGACTTTGTTCAACTTACGTTTCCTCCCCATTGCAGTGGGAATCAATCAAAAGCCTGACTTCCTGGGTTGTTGGGCTGGTCACAGGGTCAAGGCGCACCTGCTGTGTGTGGGCACTAAGGGGAGGGACCACTCTATGCACCCCTGCCTCTTCTGGGAGCCAGGAATGTGGGGTCAGAAGTGAAGTGGAAAAGGTTTTGTACCATAAGGATTTGCTTTCCCTCATCCCTTTGAAAAACCATCTGAACCAGTTTTTGTTTTACAGTTAATGTTGACATTGTCCTTTTTCTTCCTTGAATTTCCATTTTATTTCCGCCCCAGAATTTTCTATAGTATAATTATACATTTTATACTTAAAATCCTTTTGTTTGCCATCCTACTTCTCTGCCACAAAATAAAACATTTTTGAAAATATTGTTGTCATTAAATATTTTCTTTTGGACTGAGTCATAACAATCGTAATGTAAATGATTAAAAGAACAAATATATCACTAGGGGCCTTCCCTGGCAGCGCAAAGGGTTAAAGTACAGCACTTCAAACAAGCTATAGCTGCTTCAATGTCAGTTCGATCTCCAGCCCCAGAGGTGACCCACATGGCGCAGCAGATTTCTCCTGACTCCCCTTAGCAGTGTACTTCATCATTTGGCTTGTTCTGCTCCCAGATCTGTCTCTGGTGAATCCTCTCAC
>NW_004568202.1:0-2013 GCF_000260355.1 Condylura cristata | reverse complement strand
CTGTCCCCGCACGGGGATGGCGCCTGAGCCACCGACACTGTGCGTGGGCGCCAGCCCGGTGATGCAAACCCACGCTTGGCGTGAGCGGCTGATAACGGGGTGTCCCCTTCGCACCAGGGCAGCTTCCGAACACCACCAGCAAAAATTATTTAGAATCCTTGGGATCTGAGGCTACTGGCCGAGAGGGGGAAGGAGCCTGCGGCGCCCCACAGGCTCCACGGATTGGACGGCAGGGCCACCGGCCGTCCTCACGGTCACGGCTCGCCCAGGTGCCGCAGCGTGACCTTCCCGTGACATCTGTCAGCGGGCTCCTGCCTTCCAGCCCCTGACACAAGCGGCTCCCACTGCGCCAGCTGGCTCCCGCCTGCCTCTGGGCCGCGGCCTCCACGCCCAGCATGGGCTGCGCACTGGGCCTTGCTCTTCCGACCTGCGACCCTTGCTCTTTCACCTCTGGCCCCCCTAACTCCTGCCAGTTCCCACGCCTGCTCTGCACCCCTGGGCTCCTTGGGTGTCTCAAGCCCTCAACTGGGTCTGAGGGTCTCAGGTGGAGTCTCAGCCTGCCAGGCCAGCCCCAGGTACGTCTGCTGGCGGGACAGGTGGTGGGAGTCAGTGAGGGGGCTGCACGCTCCTCGGCGTGCAGGATTGACGCCCTCTATCTAACGGGACAAGAGGAAATGTAAGAGGCTGTGTGCAGGGCGTGTTCCCACATTCCTCTGAAACTGAATTGTGTGCAGAAGCGGAGGCAACGAACGGGTCCAGAAACCCCAACAGGACGGAGGACTGACAGCGCCCAGGCCCTGTCCGGGGCATGTGACTCGGGGAAAGGGACGTGGTTCCCGCAGCTGGGCAGGTGGGACGGCTCCTCCCGGCCACAGACACACACTCTGACAGCGGGGAGACTGAGGCCCAAGCCAGAGAGCGGCGCGCCCCAGAAGCCAGTCCCGAGCCCACGTCTGACCGCAGGCCGGCCTTCCTGCGCTTGTCCTGATCACGATCCACGAGAACAACTTCAAGAGTCGTGATTCACGACGTCTTATCTGAATTTTACTGAAAACCCACATTGAAAAGCGCCACTACAGCGCTACAGAGAAGCAAGCTCTCGCTCGAGAGACGTGGGTGGCGCCCTCTGAGGGCGCGGTCACGTCTTCCAGTGGCGTTGACTTGTGGCCCTAACTAGAATTGGTCTTTGCAGGTGACCGAGTTGAGATGAGGCCTTGGGAGCAGGTCCTGGCCCACCGTGACCGGGTCTTTGAAAAGGGGACACTGGCACAGAGGCCGCACGCGTGGGACGAGGACTGTGTGGGCAGGCTTGAGCCACGCCACGTCCACAGACACAGGGCCACAGCTGAGGAGCGTGGGCAGCAGCTGGTGCCAGAAGGGCCAGGGACACCCCCTGGGCACAGACGGCCTGCGGACACCTGGGGTCAGGCCATCCTCCAGCCACTGGGAAGTGACCGCCACTGGGGCCATTGGTGGCAGCAGCTCCCGCGAGGGCAGCCGAGAGCGACGGCCTGGTGGACGCGTGTTCCTGCCAGGCTGGGAGGGCGCGAGGCTGCCAGGGAGTGGGGCTGAGCCCAGGCACTCGCCATTGTGGGAGGCTCAAAGCGGACACCTCGAAGCCCTGACAGAAGCTGGCGGCAGAGCGCGGGCCGCCTTCTGGGCCGCTGTGGGAGAGCCTCCGAGGGCCGCTGGGCTGCGCTGGGCGCGGCCCTCTCCAGAGCCGGGCTCACCGGCGGGACTCCAGCTTTGTCACCGGTGGTGCCGCCGCCCTGTCTACACCCTTGTCGCGGGGCGCGCCGAGCATCGCCTCCACACCGTCCCCCTGTGTCCCCGCAGAGCGAAGGCCTGGCAGAAAGAGCAGGGCGTGGCTGGGCCTGCGCTGCTGCCCGGGAGCCCGCTGTCCAGTCTGGCGTCCACACACAGAGGGGTCCACACACACACTCCGGGATCCACACACACACTCCAGGGTCCACACACACTGGGATCCACACACACTCCGGGGTCCACACACAC
>NW_004568201.1:0-2055 GCF_000260355.1 Condylura cristata | reverse complement strand
AATTTTTCATTTCAGTTGTAATCCCCATGGGCTCAGTTTTTATTTTAAGATTTACTTATGTATGCATACAAGAGCTGGGATATAGGCCAGAGGTGCAGGGGTGAGAGGTGAGAGGTTTCACCAGAGACAGAGTGGTAAGTAGAACAGCAGATTGACTGAAATATACTGCTGAGGGGACCAGCGGGTGAGTCAGGAGAGGTCTGCTGTGCCATGTGGGTCAGCTCCAGTGGCTGTGGATAGCTTCATAGTGCTGAGACTCAACCCCTTGCACCACCAGGGAGGCCCCGGGGTCAGTTAGTCTTTATGGAAACTAAGATAACAACTACTGTGTGAAGAAGAGGATCAACCAACCTCAGAAAAACACTCATTGTTCATCTACAGGATTGGAGACCCATTTTTTTCCTGGGCTATTTTAACTGTACTACATATGTGTAGATTCAAAAGGATGTTCTCATAAAACCTAGTCATTACAAGAAAGCCACCTAGACAGTGATGGGAGAGAGAAAGAAAGAGTGTGTCCTGGAGGCTAATTATGGTGGCTTAAGATTTAGATCCAGCCCACACATATCCTGTCAAAGGCCCCATGACAACCATTCACACTGTTCTATTTGTCTATTTTATTTTGATACCTTACAGGTAATGAATGGGTTATGAATATACTCTTGGAAACACAAGGGGGATGAAGAATGCAAACATCCATATTGCCTTCAGTGTGTCACATCCGAGGATAGTGCTTTAGCTAAACGCCTTCCTACCATGTTCTGCCATTTCACAGTGTTAGTGGAGTCTGTGTGGTGACAGATTGAGACTCTAGGTTCCCCCGGTCTCAGTCTGTTATGGCTATCAGATCAACGGAGTGCGTCGCATCAGGGCTGTGAGCCTTGTGAACTACAGTTAGTTGTACGAAGCACAGACTTTGTAGTCAGATAGCACAGGGGTCAAAATATAGCTTTGCCATATACTGGCTAAGTAACTTTAGGCAATCGTTAAAATTCAAGATATCTGTTTCCTTTATGACTTGTTTATAACAAAATCAACCTTATACGTTATCTCATTTTAAGTACAAGAGGGTGTTCAGTTACCAGGGGGTGTGTGGATTTTCAAAAGATGAACAATGAATATCTGACAAGATGAATAACCAGAAATATGAAGCAAAGGCAATCAGGTACTGTCAAGAGAGAGCAGAGATGACAGCTTGAAATGAACTTTTATCTGGATTCTTTCTTGTTCTATGATCTCACTTTAGGTATTTACCCAACTGAACTGAAAAATTACAACCTAAATAAGTATTTATAGCATCTTTACTTGTTATTAGCAAAAGTTAGGAAATAACTAAAATGTTATTCAACAAGTGAGGGGACAAATACAGATAAAATATGGTACATCCATACAATGGAATATATTCAATGTTAAAAAGAGAAGAACTGTTGATTTTATACAATATCAAGATGCACTTTCAATGCTTTTTGCTAAGTGAAATAAGCCAGAACCAAAAGCTAAATATTTTATAATTTCACTTACATGACATGTTGGGAAAGGTAAAAGTATAGGGACAGAAACCAAATCAGTGATGGACATGTGTTGGGGGAGATTTGACCACAGAGGAATTCCCCAAGGGGGTCTTTGGGGCTAAACAACTGCTGATGGTCCAAATCCTCTTCATCCCTACTCACCTCTCTAAGCAAATGGTAACTGGGTTTGTCCTTAGACATGAGTCTGTCCCTGACTCCTCTTTAAAGTCATAACCAAAGCTAAGGCTAAGGTTCCCCTGAATTAAAGTGCTTCTCAACATATTTCAAGAGATTACTATAATAAAGAGCAGTAAGTGATTTACATGACTTTACCTCTGCTAGCAAAACAATGAAACCATGGGGGCTATATAAAATGATTTTAATGGATATTCAAAGTAATGTTTCTAGAATGTGCTACAGACTTTTGGTGTTTTCCTTTTCAGAGCATACACTTTTGTTTGAAACTAAAATATTCTCCTGCAAAATAATCATTCTCTTGTGCAGTCATTGCAGTCATTGTTTCTAGCTTATATATATATATTAT
>NW_004568200.1:0-2060 GCF_000260355.1 Condylura cristata | reverse complement strand
GCTTCACGACGTGTCTCGTGAGTGCCTGCAAGGGTCGGGCGTTGGGTTAGAGGAGGAGACACAGCCCTCCCCTTCAGAGTGGTCAGGGAGAGGGACACGTGCCCATAGAGACTGGTGTTCGCCGTCGCCTGAGATGGCAGAGACGGCCTTTGGGAGGGAGCTGTGTGTTTAGTGTTGACCAGACGTCTTGAGAGGTTGGTGGCCCGTCCGGCTGGGGGCTGTCCGTGTCCCGGCCTCTGCGAGGCCCTTACCTTCTTTCTCTCTGTAGGATTTTCACCTGGCGATTTCCAAGCACCATCTGCACAGAGTCGTTCCAGTTCTTTGACAGGATCTGGGCTGCCGGCCAGCTGGACCAGCCTGATAACTTTTCCTTCAAGGACCAGGAGAGTAACGACTCCACCAGTGACCTGGTGGCGTTTTCTTTGGATGACCCGGGAGGACACTGTGTGGCCGCCCTGACTCTGTTCGCGCTGGGCTTTGTGTCTGTGGATGTCAAGATCCCCGAGCAGATCGTCGTGGTGGACAGTTCACTGGTGGAGAACGAGGTCATTAAGAGGTGAGAGCTGAGGTCTGAGGTGCCGCAGCCCCCGGCGGGGCCTCAGCGCTCTGAGCTGGGCTGCCGCACGCTGGGGCTGACGGGGCTGTGCCGCGGGACAGGGCCGGGGCGGAGGGTCCCCGGCAGGTGGCGGGGCCAGCGTTCCCTGAGGACAGAGCCAGGTGGGGGTTGAAGGAGGGGGCAAGCCAGGGCAGAGGCTAGGAAGGCCCCCGGCGCAAGGAGCAGCCCTTGGGGGCAGGCGTGTGCGGGCGGGTTGGGCACAGGGCTGGGGGGCTGGGGAGGGCCAGGGGCCAGAGGCGCCACGCTGGTCTTCACACCGGGTGCCGGGGCACGGGCGTGTGGCGCGGCCTGTGGCTCGGTGGGGGTAGAAACAGCCAGACCCAGTGCGTCTCGGCCCCGGCGGTCTCTGCACCCACTGCCTCTGTCTGCGCCGGTGGGCGGTGTGGGGCACACGGCCTTCACTCTCGGCCCGTCCGGCCTTCACTGCGGTCTGAGGTGACGTGATGGTGGAGAGCCGGGACTGTGGCTGCTCCAGGCTCCCTCCCGGCCCTCGTGGCCGCTCGGCCTCCCCGCACCCAGCAGGCGACTGGCTAGAGCTTCCGTGCCGCCGCTGGGTGGGGGCTGTGCCCTCCGCTGCGGGCAGCGCTCCCACAGCCCGGCTTGCTCTGTGCAGACGTTCTGCATCTACCGCGAGTACCAGGAGCAGATTCTCGTCAAGGCCTTCATGGAGTACCAGAAGAGGAGCTTGGTCAACCGACGCCGGGTCAGCCACACGCTGGGCCCCAAGAAAAACCGGGCTTTGCCCTTCGTGCCCATGTCCTACCAGCTGTCCCAGACCTACTACCGGTGAGCACGCGCGCTGGGCCCTTGCCGGCCGAGACCCCCGGCGCTTGGGCCGTTGGCCTTAGGGCATTTACCGGTTATCGCTGGTGGTTTGTTTCCATTTCTCCTACCAAATTGGGTAAAAGGAGTTCCTAATGGAATAAATGGTCCATTTCAAAGCTCACCCATTTTCCTTCTCATGTTCAGAGTTGCCCCAAGCCGGTCTCGCCGGCCCACACATGTCCTTTCAAAGCCAACACGTCGTTTACAGTCTGACAGATGGTTTGGAATGGGGGACCCTCTCCCTGGGCCCCTCCTCAAAGGTGCACCCCTGCCACTGGCTGGCAGCCGACACGGCTGGTCTCTGCGCCACCGGCCTCCGCTGGGCCGGCTTCCCCTATCGGGGCTGTCTCCTTGCCAGCCAGGCCTCAGACCTGCACTGAGGCTGAGGACTTTTGCTCATCTCTCCCCGTCACTCCAGACAGGCAGCTTCCCTAGACCCTGGTGACCCTCAGTCTCCTCTGCCTTCCTGGGTGGTGACTGACATAGTCAAAAGAACCACAGCCTGGGGGGCGGAAGATGGGGTGCAGGTCTAACAGGCCATTTGACCGTGGACACATCTGTGAAGCGAGGGGCAGGGGCGAGCAGTCGGGAGGGCCTCTGGCTTCCTCGTGGAGCCCGT
>NW_004568199.1:0-2001 GCF_000260355.1 Condylura cristata | reverse complement strand
TTGCAACACCTTTTCGCTTCCAGTTTAAAAATAGTGGGGAATGGGATCAAAAACGGGGGGGGGGGGAGCGGGGAGAAATGCACAGGATTATGTTGATGGCACACAGGTGACAGGTGACTTGGTGATGGGAAACCCGCGGGGATTATAATTGAGATGGAAAAAAAAATGTACAAAATGATGTAAAAATAAACTTATAAAATAAAAAATAAAATCTTTTTTAAAAAAGTCCTGCTGTTGCAAACTATTGTATAGTATAGCAGTAATTAAAACATAATTGAATGAATGTCATAAGCAATTAGAAGACTTATAATTGAAAAATATTTTATAACATATAAATTTGTTTTCATTTTGGTTTTATTTTCTAGGATGAGAGAGGCTGCAAGAAAAATAGAAGAAAGACATTTTTCCAACCACGCAACACATGTGGAATTTCTGCCTGTTGAATGGAGGTCAAAACTTACTCTTGATGGAGGTACGTTTTGTTTTTGTTTAAAAATTGACTTACCCAGCGGCAACACAGTGTTGCACATTGGCAACAAAATGTCTTCAATTTAGTTATCTTCACATATACTAATTCCCGTTGTTTTTAAAAACATAATTATCTAAGTTGTGTCATTCGGGCACCAACATATAGACTTTACAGATAGTACTTTATCCATGTCCTCTGTGGATTAGGGAAACAAAATGTTTTGTTAAGTTTTTGACAAACAAATGATTTATCAATACTTTTAAAACTTTTGTTTCCACAGTTCCATAGGAGCTTACATTTTCTTCCTAATAATTTTTGCTCTCTGTATTGGAAGATAAAAATACCAGGATTTTTGTCTTTTGTTGTTTTGTTCCTGTATTCCCTGGCCTGCCAATTATAATGTAGCATTCACAGATTGTACAATACATATGTTTAAATAGTCATTTTTTTTCTTAGAAGTATTATGAGCCAAATTATGCATTTTTTGTTACACAAAATTGTGTCCCCTAATTATTAAAACTATATAAGTAGTGGCCCTTCCTGGTGGCGCAGCGGGTTAAGCATGGCTGCACTGAACATAGGAATGCATGTATCTCTTTGAATTGGTGTTTTTGCATTCTTTGGGTGGAAGCCTTGGCATGGAATTGCTGGTTCATATGGTAGATCTACTTTTAATATTTTGAGGACCCTCTGTATAGTGCTTTACCTAGAGACTGATCAGTCTATATTCCCACCAATAGGTGAGATTGGGTACAAATTATGGAGGGCTAGCATGAGGGGGATCTTTTAGGATGAAAAAACTAATCTGTATTTTGATTGTGATGGTATTAACCCCAAATCTTAATTGACACCAAACAGGAGAAAGAGTCAGTTTTACTGTATCTTAAAATTTTAAAATCCATATTGTATAGTGAATAGATTTGAGAATAAAGGAATAAATTAAATAATTAAGACAGGCCACACGTGCTAATACTTGGAACTAGTAGATGGCCTAATAGTATTCATTACTGTACTGTCTGCTAAAGATACATGAATGTAATTATTTAGAATATAATGTGGATGTTTTGAATATTTGAAATCATAGATGGCAAATTTAGGGAATTCATTTTGAAATAAAAATTTCCTGGGCCTCCCTAGTGGCTCAGGAGTTAAAGTGTCAACACTATCAAGCTACTGCCAGCCACTGAGGCATGAGTTCAAGCCCAGGGTAGGGAGATAAGCCATGTATGACGCAGCAGACTTCTCCTGTCTTGACTACTGCTTCCGTCAGCAATGTTTTTTGGTATATATGCTAGTTTTGCTCCCCACTTTGTCTCTGGTGAATCCTCTTATGCCCTGTACCTCTGGCCTACACCCCAATTCTTGTATGGATAGATAAAAATAAAATCTTTTAGATCATGCTTAGTGAGATAAGCCAGAAAGAGAAAGAAAAATACCGGATGGTTTCACTCATAGCAGGAGTATAATGGACCAGGCGAGAAAATAACAAGAATAATGAACAGCCATATACCAGAGACATTTTGTGGGGGTGG
>NW_004568198.1:0-2059 GCF_000260355.1 Condylura cristata | reverse complement strand
CAAAAAGGCAGTGCAAGAAACTATAGAAAAAGACAAGAGATTTGGCCATATCAAATTACAAACTGCCTAAAAATACAGATAAAATAAAAAAAGCAAATAAAAAATTAGAATAATTTTTTCAGGGCCATCCCTGGTGGTGCAGTGGATTAAAGCACAGCACTGCAAACCTGGCTGCAGCTACTTCAGTTGGATCCTCCCAGAGGTGACCCACATGGCACAGCAGACCTCTCCTGTTTCACCAGCTACTTCCCTCAGCAGTGTTTCATCGATCTGCCTGTTTTGCACCCAACTCTGTTTCTGGCAATCCTCTTATCGCCCCTGCACCTCTAGCCTATACCCCAATTCTCTATGCATAAATAAATAAAACATAAAAAAGAAGTAAAAGAAAAAGTTGTTCAGTATACATTGCAAAAAACAGGGTTGCTGTCACTAGTCAAAACCCCAATACTGGTTGTATATAATTCTCAGCCTACTCTGTGCCTAAAGCTTCACAACTAAACATGAAAATAACAAAACCAAGAAAAATACAAAACCATGTTTATTTTTCTAACTTTACATTTACTGTTAACTGCTTTCAAGGGGCATTTTAGTCTCCTCCTAAAATGGTAATACTTTTCCCTAGTTCACTTACTCTCTCAGATTCCCTCACAGCTATTTTATACCCTCTTCTCACACTTCCAAACTTTGGCATTTCCTCCCCCACCCTCACTCTAAACTGATGATTTTACTTATTTCACTAAGAAAATAGCAAAGAGAAGAGGATTTGCACACAGCTGTACCACCATATGATCCGACCCATGGTCATCTCCCCTCTATTCCTGAAGGCCCTCATGTGCCCCCATCATCCCTTTCACATTAAAGAGTAACAAGTAGGAAGTCATTAGTTTCCATTGATCCAGTCACTAGGAAGGAGTTACTAGATCTCTCTCACCTAAAGGACAAAGATGTGTCTCCCAATATTCCCATTCTTCCCTCTCTCTGCTGCCCATTCCTGTTAGCTATAGCATATTAATTTTTTACATCCTAAAAGAACTTGTCTTACCTTCCTGTCAAATTATTGCTCTATTTATCTGCAACCCTTCACTTTTTAAATCTCCTTGGAAGGAGCTCTATGTGTCTCTGTGTATATATGTAGGTATGCATGTATGTATGCTTTGACATCTTGAATTCCTTGATTTCTTTCTTCAACTCAATCCTTCTGGCTTTCACCTCTACCATCTGCATCAACTACTCTTGTCAAAATAATCAATAATACTAATTTATGCTACACCCAGTGACCATCTCTTACTCTTATCCCCAACAAGAAGTGCGAGAGAAGATGCAGAGTTCCCCTACTACCCTGTTGTTGGGAAAGTGAATCAATGGTGCCATTATGGAAAGCAACTTGGTTCTATCTTAAAAAAGAAAAAGAAAAAAAAAAAAAACAACTAAAACTGTGAGTACCATATAACCCAGAAGTCTTACTCTTGGGCGTCTACCCAAAGAATATGAAACCATCAATGCAAAAACAAACAAACAAACAAAAAAACCTATGTGCTCTGCAATGCATATTGAAGCACTGTTTATAATAGCTAGGACATGGAAGCAATCTAAATGTCCATCAACAGATGATTGGCTCAAAATGTAGTACAGCCATAAGGAAAGATGAAATGTAACCAATTAAAACAAAACAGAGGGAGCTTGAGTGAATTCTGTGCAATAAAGTAAGTTGGAAGGACAAAAGGAAATACTGGATATTTACATAATGGGCGATTTGGCAAAGTAAAATACTAACAAAAATTCAGGGATATTAATAAATGTAGTGAGGGCTCTGAGGTTAAGAGAGAGGGAGGGAGAAAGCAACAAGGGGAGACCGGAGTGAAGGTGATGGAAAAATAACATAACTCTAGCTTTATCTCACCTGACCTAGCAGCAGCATTTGACAGAATACTTGTCCCTTCTTCCCAGAAACATTAGATTCACCTGACATCCAGCACACCACTCTCCTAAGTAGGTTCTTCCTGCTCCATTGTTTTTCACATTTAAAAATGGTTCTGTTGATCTTTTTACATCTCTTCAA
>NW_004568197.1:0-1993 GCF_000260355.1 Condylura cristata | reverse complement strand
GTTAGAAGAGTGTGTTTTTTCTCTTGCATTAAACATGATGTTTTTAATATTACAGTTAAGTAATTAATATGTGGCAGTATTTGATATAAGTAATTAAATGGTAGAATTTAAGGTGGATGAAGTTTTCATGACTAAACCTTGTAGATTCACAGATAAAATAGGTTTGCATTGAGAAACAGAGTTTGCATAAGAACAAACTTAGGAACTCTTTGGCTCTTGTGGAATTTATCACCAAGTGGGTTGAGATCTTAGTAGTTAGTTAGTTCCGTCAGCAAAGTAAGATCCAACAGTTTCCTTTAGCAAATTTGGAGATTCCACAGGCAAAGTATCTTATCCAGCAGAAACAGCCAGTTTGCCTAAAATCAAATTTTGGAACTATAAGGCTCTTGTGAAATTTCTCACCAAGTTGGTTGCAATCTTACTATTTAGTGAGCAAACTAACTCCCAAGTGTTTCCATGACTAAACCTTGTAGTTTCACAGATAAAATAGGTTTTCACTGAGAAACAGAGAGTTTGCACTAAAACAAACTTAGGAACTCTTTGGCTCTCTTGGAATTTATCACCAAGTGGGTTGAGAAATTAGTAGTTAGTTCTGTCAGCAAAGTAAGATCCAAGAGTTTCCATTAGCCAACTTGGTGATTCCACAGGCAAAGTACGTTTTCCTGCAGAAACAGCCAGTTTGCCTAAAAACAAATTTTGGAACGCTTGGCTCTTGTCAAATTTCTCACCAACTGGGTTGAAATCTTAGTATTTCAGTTCAGTGAGCACAGTAATATCCAAATGTTTCCTTCACCTAAACCTGTGTTCCACAGATAAAGGTTTTCCTTGAGAAACAGAAAAAGTGTTTAAGATCACAGCTAGTCAAACTTAGCCTCTTGTGAAATATCTCACCAAGTTGGTTGAAATCTTAGTATTTCGTTCGTACAGTGAGCAAAGTAACTCTCAAGTGTTTCCATGACTAAACCTTGTAGTTTCCCAGATAAAATAGGTTTTCATTGAGAAATGGAGAGTTTGCATAAAAACTCTCAAATTTCAATGAACTCGGTGAGAAATTTCACAAGATCCAAGAGTTCCAAATTTTTTCCAAAATTAGGAACTCTTTGGCTCTTTTGGAATTTATCACCAAGTGGGTTGACATCTTAGTAGTTAGTTAGTTCCGTCAGCAAAGTAAGATCCAAGAGTTTCCTTTAGCAAACTTCATGATACCACAGGCAAAGTATCTTATCCTGCAGAAACAGCCAGTTTGACTAAAAACAAATTTTAGAACTCTTAGGTTCTTGTGAAATATCTCACCAAGTTTGTTGAAATCTTAGTATTTCAGTTCAGTGAGCACAGTAATATCCAAATGTTTCCCTCACCTAAACCTGTGTTTCAGGGAAGGTTTTCCTTGAAAAACAGAAAAAGTGCCTACGATCACAGCTATTCAAACTTAGCCACTTGTGAAATTTCTCACCAAGTTGGTTGAAATGTTAGTATTTCGTTCGTATAGTGAGCAAAGTAACTGCCATGTGTTTCCATGACTAAACCTTGTAGTTTCACAGAGAAAATAGGTTTTCATTGAGAAACAGAGTTTGCATAAAAACTCTCAAATTTCAATGAACGTGGTGAGAAATTTGGAACTCTTGGGCTCTCTTGGAATTTATCACCAAGTGGGTTGAGAAATTAGTAGTTAGTTCTGTCAGCAAAGTAAGATCCAAGAGTTTCCTTTAGCAAACTTCATGATTCCACAGGGAAAGTGTGTTTTCCTGCAGAAAAAGCCAGTTTGCCTAAAAACAAATTTTGGAACGCTTGGCTCTTGTGAAATTTCTCACCCAGTTGGTTGAAATCTTAGTATTTCAGTTCAGTGAGCACAGTAATGTCCAAATGTTTCCTTCAATTAAACCTGTGTTCCAAGGGTAAAGAAGGTTTTCCTTGAGAAACAGAAAAAGTGCCTAAGATCACAGCTAGTCAAACATAGCTTCTTGTGAAAGATCTCACTAAGTTGGTTGAAATC
>NW_004568196.1:0-2071 GCF_000260355.1 Condylura cristata | reverse complement strand
CCGGTGTCACGGTCACCGGCTTGGCTCGGAAACTCTGTCCCCCGGCACTAGTGCAGCTCCCTTGAGAGGGTCAACTAACAGCTGTGACATGACTGGACCCCCAGCACACCCAGAAACTTGCCCTTAGCAGAAGATTCAGCTGATGCTTTAGGTGAAAACAACAAGAGCTGACATTTAGGGAGGCCTTGGTGTGAGCCAGGGCGCCTGAGTGCTGCCGGCCACTCACGCAGCATCAGAGCGAAGCATCAGCGCAGCCCACCGAGGCCTGCAGCCTGGGGCCCCCACTTGCCAGAGAAGGAACTTGTTTGTGAAGCTCAGTGATGGCTGAGCTCCCCAGCTGGTGAGTGGCTGATGAGGACCCCCCACGGCCGGCCCCCTCCCCGCTCCTCACCCCCCCAGGGCCGCCTCACAGGATGACCAGCCGCCGACAATGTCACCTGCACGCCGTGTCCCCTTATGCTAAGGGCATCACGAGTCAGGCCCCTGGAGCCCACGTCTCAGCGACTGAGGAGCCGGCCCACCGTGTTCCCGCTCACCCGCCCTCTGCGCAGTCGAGGCTCAGGCCAGAGAAAGCGCCGGCGTGCTGGGAGCGCCCGGCCAGAGGGACTGGCCAGGAGGACTCGCGCCCCTCTCTTTCTGGACTTCACCTACACCTGTTACGGCACCCAGCAGAGAAGCTGACTCCTCCTCCCCGGGGATGAGGGTGTGGGGAGAAAGCCCGCAGGGAGGCCGCTCCCTGGAGGGAGAAAGCAAGGCAGGCAGGGGCCAAGGATCCACTCGCTGCCCAAGAGGAAGCACAAATGCGTCCCCAGGGCAGGAGGCAGGGAGGCCTGGCTGGGAGGGCAAAGCTTTTCCAAGAAGGGAAACAGCGGAGGATGTGCCATGCTGTGGGCTGCAGCCTTGTTCCCCAGACGCCGCCCCTTGCCCTGGGTGCTTGCTGTTGAGACGAAGCCACCAGAGGCGACACGCTGTGTCCAGGGAAGGCAGTGAGGAGGGAGGTGCCCGTGCGCGGAGCCGCAGCCAGGAGACTCCGAGGCCGTGAGCTCCCCGTGCCCGGAAGCACCTGCCCGCCAGACCGGGCGTGTGTGCAGGCCCCAGACAGGAGTGCTCGGCCGCGTCTGCCCGCCCTGCCGGGCGAGGGGCAGAGCGGCAGGTGAGGCCCAGCCCAACGGCAGTTCTTCCCAATTTATTCAAACAAACACACTTACTGCTAAGTGACTCGATCTGAGGGTTAAGGCATGGGTCATTAGCAGCGACTTGGGAGCGAAGGAAGGGAGAAGCCTGGGCCGGGGTGGAACGCGGCTTCTCCGCCTCTAGGAGCTGTCAGATGCCCTTTCAGACGTCACGCAGCTACAGAATTTCATCGCTTTCTCTGACCCGCCGCCTCTTGCCTGGCTGAGAATGTGTCACCGCCTCATTCCCTCTCTCCCGAGGCCCCAGCGCATACGGCACCTTTCCTCAGCAGGTAAAGCCAAGACGATACAGCGAGACCGCTCGTCACGCGCCCGCCTCCTCCGATGGAGTTCGCTCCTCCACCAACTGCAACCTGCCAGGGCCCAGCGCCAGCCGCTGCGGTCTCCCTGCCTCTCCTGCACTGCTCCTGCCCCGCGCTCCTCCACTGTGTTCTTCTCCCAGGGAGGATTCTTAGTAGCAGAAGCTCCTCCTTGGTTGACCAAAGTTTGACCTATTTCAAGATACAGCGCCTGACAGCACTACGTGGAAGAGGGGCAAGCGACAAGCGACCCGAATCCTGACCACATCGCAGCCGCGGGCCCCCGGCAAGCCACGTGACGGTGGCTGAGTTTCAGTCTCCTCCTCTGGAACGGGCCCTGACTCTCCCGGAGGCTGAGTGGTCCTGGCACTGCGGCACAGGCCCAGGCGCCCTGGCACCCATGCCAGTCAGCAAGGCCACTCCAGCTGGCTACTCATCATCCCATCAACAGGTAGGATGGGGTTGTCCAGGCACACAGCCTACACATATAACAGGTGTGGCGAGGTTGTCCAGGCATACAGCCTACACATATAACAGGTGTGGCGAGGTTGTCCAGGCATACAGCTTACGCATATAACA
>NW_004568195.1:0-2073 GCF_000260355.1 Condylura cristata | reverse complement strand
AGAACTGGGGGACAGGCCAGAGATGCGGAGGGTGAGAGGATTCACCAGAGACAGAGTGGGGAGCAGAACAGGCAGATGGACAAAGTACACTGCTGAGGAGAGCAGCGGGTGGGTCAGGAGAGGTCTGCCGCGCCATGTGGTCACCTCCGGGGCAGACGGGGATCGAACTCATGCGGAATTGGCTTAAGCTTCTTAGTGCTGTGCTTTAACCCAATGCGCCACCAGGGAGGGCCCTACGCATGGGATCTTAAAGATGTATTTCTGTGTCTGTGATTTCCAATGCCTACTGGGTAGCTTCGGATTGTTGCTGTGGGCACCCACTAGACATTTCATCCACATGGGAAGAATGAACCTCTTTGGGAAGCATTAGAGCGCCCTCTGGAGACCAAGAGAAGAACTATCAAGGCGTCAACTACCCTTCCCATTGGCTTGTCCAAGTCCTGCTGCCTTGCTCAGTGCGACCCCTTCTTCCAGTGGCAAGAAGAACACTGGAAGAGTAGACTTCTGTTAACGACAAATTTTTAAATAGATATCAACATTGGGCCTCCCTGGTGGCGCAAGGTTTAGAGTCTCAGCGCTATCAAGTTATTGCCAACCCGGGGGCTGACCCACAGGGCACCGCAGACGGCTCCTGTCTCCCTGACTGCTCCCCTCAGCGGTGCATTTCAGTGGATCGGCCTGTTCTGCTCCCCACTCTGTTTCTGGCGAATTCTCTCACACACATCCTTCTCTGGCCTATACCCATTTCTTCTACACATAAATAAATAAAAATAAATCTTAAAACACGCAGATATCAATCCTGGACTCCACCATATGCCTCTTGCCAGTTGCCTAATGGAACCTGAGGGGTGTCTGCACCTCCTGATCCTCCTTCCCACCGGAAGCACCCCAGCCACGAGCTGCATTTCTATCACAGGACTTTAAGTGCTGTATTGTAACTGGGTGGTCCCTAGGAGAAGGGAAGTTCCAGGTTCCCTGCCCCACCCAGAAGGAGGGTGGAGCTGAGCAGAAAAAAAGGAGAAAGGAGAAGAGAGGAGAAGAGAAAGAAGCCAGATGGAGAATAAGGAGGAGACCTGAGGAAGCCACATGGAGCAGCAAGCATGTGAAGGAACCGTGATTGTTTCCTGACCCTGGACTGGCTAAGGCAGATGTGGGTGAGAGACCTGTAAGGAGGTGACTATGGCAGTGTTTATATTGATTTTGATTTTGCTCTTTTCCTCCCAGATTTGTCTGGCCATTTCTGACCCTTTTCCATGGGTCCCGGCCAGAAGGTGCTTTAGTCTTGTGGCAGGCTTTCAGGCCTTGCTTTGGACCAATCCCTTTTGGGCTGACTTTTGCCCACGAGGGAATGGGTAACTTCAGGTGTTTGATTTAGAAGTTATATTCTTTGTGTTTCGTATTGTATATTTACAGTATTAAAGTCCCTTTTCATGAAAGTTTTATGTATTTTGTCTTTACGCAGCAGGTGGTGGAACCCACTTAGAGCAGGCAGGTTTGGGGCTTCAGTGGTGCTCTCTCCCTGTCCTCTAACAGATTTGGGGTGTCCTCTAATACCATCAGTGGACCAGTCACTAGAATGCTGCATGATGTTGCCACGAAACCAGTTTCAAGCCCACTCATTTGCCACAGCCACAGCCATGGAGATTCTGCATGCACACACACACACACCTCAATCAAAAACAGTCAGTCTTGGGCCTCCCTGGAGGCACAGGGGTGATGAGCTCAGCACTATGAGCTATCCAAAACCACTGCAGCATGAGTTTGAACCCGGCCAGAGAGTGACCCACATGGCACAGCAGACCTCTCTTTGTCTCATCCACTGCTCCCCTCAGCAGTATATTTCAGTACATAGTGCGTCCCAGAATGGGACGCACTACCCAGAAAAAGCCAGCCACATCTCTGTAAAGACAAGAGGAAACTGGGGGCTCTCCCTGGAAGCCACTGCCCACAAGTTCAATCCCCCCACTAGGGAGCTAACCCACATGGCGTGGCAGACCTCTCCTGACCCGCCCACTGCTCCCCTCAGCAGTGTACTTCGTCAATCTGCCTGTTCTGCTCCCCACTCTGTCTCTG
>NW_004568194.1:0-2064 GCF_000260355.1 Condylura cristata | reverse complement strand
CGCCCTGCCTCTTCCCCCAGCTCAGGCGAAGAGAGGGTGGCTGTCAAGTGCTGATAATCTTTAATGAGGGATGATGAAGTGCACCCTAAGTTGGAAGGGGATCCCCAGGCCCAGGCACCACCTCTGGGATTCCTCACCCAGAGCCTCAGGTCCTTGCTTGCAGGCAGCAGCCAGGAAGGTAGATAGTGAGGAGGCCGGAGAGGGAAAGGGGGAGAGGAGAGAGAACGGAGAGTGAGTGACCAAGCTCCTCTTAACAGTGCCAGCTTAAGAGAACCGGGCTGGAGAGGCGCTGGCTGGAAGATCTAGAAGAGATTAGTGGGTGAGCAGCAGAGGCTGCAGGAGGTGACCAGCCTGTAATCCCCATCTAGGATTTGTGGAGTGGTGTGTGGAGAGGACAGGAAAGAGGTCCCTGGGGGTGCCGTGACCCATGTGGGCCCTTGTACCATCTCAGGAGGGAGGGGGGTTGGTTTGCAGGGGAAAAAATTCTGCAACTACCCAAGAAAAATTCTGCTGAAAGCTAAGGGAGAATGAAAGGCCAAGGCCGGTTTGGGACCCTGAAAGCAGGACAAAGCAAGCAGATCCCTGGGGGTCCTTGAAAAGTGGCTGGTGGAGCAAGTGAATCATGGTGTCTTGGGCTCTTTACTTGGATGGGAACTAATTTTTATGTGTTTTCTTCATGAAAGCAACTTCTTCAGTGAAACAGTGACAAGGTTAAAAATGGCCTACGGAAGGACGCATGGAGATGGTTGCAGAGTCCACCCCTTCAGGCAGGGCTGACTCTCTCTTTGCCAGGGGCTTCCCCAGGACACAGATTTTGTGAGCCAGCTAGGGAAGTTGACGGGGACCTGTTCCCCCACATGTGGTGCTAACAGACAGATAGGGAAGGCCCCAGGGGCAAGAAAAGTCTGGGGACCCATGCCCTTATTCTCATCTTCATTCCTAACTAGCCAGGATGCCGTGTCTCCAGTCAGATTCCCACTAACAGTGACCTTTTGATCCTGCCCTCTAGAGAGGCCCCAGGGCTGAGGGCCTGCTCAAGCCTCAGTGCAGAGGGAGGGGTCCCGCCCAGACCTTTCCACAGAAGCACCCTCAGGCTCTGCTGGCTGTCCGGGAGCTGGGGGAGCAGGCTGAGCTTTCTGTCACGCCTTCCCAGTCCCTCCGGGCATGACTGCCACTCTTCTCCTTGAAGATTCTGCTCCTGTGCCTCCTCGCAGACACCGAAACACTTCGGCCTCTTCCTGCTTGCTTGGCCAACTGCCTGCTCACTGTTGAGCTCTGAGCTGCCATCCGCGCGTCGGCCGGCCGGAGGGCGCGGCTGTCCGTCCCGGGGGCGAGGGTTCCGCGGGGGCGTCGGGGCCAGGCCGAGACCGGCCGCGCACGCCGGAGGGGAGACGGGCGGCCGTCAAAGTTTCGCGGGTCGTCGCGGGACCTGGCGGGGGGCCGCCCCGCCCAGCTGCCCCGGCCTGGCAGTTTACCTTCGCGCGCCCCGACCCTGCAACGCCCGGGCCCGCCGGATCCCCTCGCGCCCGGCCGGCGTGGAGGCGGGCGCGCGCGGCGCGTGCAACTCCGAGTTGCTGGGGAAACGGCCGCGGAGAAGCCCTGGCTGGGAAAAGGCCACTGAAGGAATTGGAAGGACGCAAGCGAGGCGGCTGGGTGTGGGGGAGTCCCTGCCCGACGCTGCCGCAGCGCCGCCTCCCTCGCGGCTGCGTCCTGGCCTCCCCGGACTGGGACCGTGCCGGCCGGATCTTGGGGCCACGCGAGGCCGTCGAACCCCGGCAGCTCCGGCAGCCCTGGCCGCCCTCTCAAGGGCCCTGGGCCCCCTGAGGCGCGTGGCCGCAGACCCAGTGCCTGGGGTTTAGCAGCCGGGCCTGGGGCTCCTGCGGTCTGGAGAGGGTGGCAGGTGGCGGGAGGAGACAGCGATAAGAGTCAAGGCGGTCCACAGCTACAGCTGCTGCTAAGACGGAGGTCACCTCCCCGGGCCTAGGAGCCAGGCGAGGGCCAGAGCTGGACCCGAGAGCGCTTGAGGTTGGGCTGCTGCCTCAAGCTGGGGCACCAAGGGGGGCC
>NW_004568193.1:0-2082 GCF_000260355.1 Condylura cristata | reverse complement strand
AAAAAAAAATAAGATAAACCAAAGAAAATCCAAAAGTGAAAAAATGGCAAAACATAACATTATAAAAAACAATAGAAATAATATTCTTCAAAAGGACAAATAAAATAGAAAAATTGCTTTCAGAATGATTAAGAAAAAAGAGATAACTTATTTAAGATTAGGAATCCTTTCACAAAGGTAGATCTGAAAGCAGAGAAGGGAACCCATTTCCCTCCAAAGCGGAAGTCAAAACAATAGTTTTGACAGTCAAGATCTGAGCACTAAAAGTGTCCACAGCCACAATAAAAATCTGCACACCACCTACCTTCCCATAGCCAAAAGCACAGTGCTCTAAGGGCTGTCCAGATACCCATTGTGAGTCGCCCATAAGACCACTGTGGCAACATCAGATTCCTACTGTAAAACTCCGCTATGAAGAAGGCAAAAAACAACATCACTGTGAACATATATATGTCAAGATCAACAAGCAGGCTGTGAAGAAGCTCTAGGACACTAAGGTGACTACGGTCAATACACAATCACACCTGATCGAGAGAAGAAAGCATATGTTCAACTGGATCCTCACTATGTTCTTTTTGACGTTGCCAACAAACATTGGATCAGCTAAACTGAGTCCACCTTGTTAATTCTAAATATATATTTTTTACCATCACTTCTATACTAAACAAGATAAATGAAACAAAACTATATATGCTAGAAAAAATAAGAAGAAAATATCACACATGTAACAAATTTGGTAGTATAGGGGAAATTATTTACTAAAATTACCCTATTAACAAATGAAAACTCAAAACCCAGCAAAAAAAATATGAGAAATGAGATTTTTTAATCAACCCTTTAAAAATTACCAAATCAGATCGGCTTACTAGATATTTATAGGGTACTACAACCCCAAAAAACTTCATTCTTCTCAAATGCATATGAACATTCTCTAAAATACATCACATTTTGGGACAAAAAACAAGTGTCAACAAATTCATGAAAACTCAAATCAAATGTGGTATCTTCTTTGCTCACAACAGTACTAACCTAGAACTCAACCATGGAAAGAAAGCTGCAAAAACCTCCAATACGGGGCATTGAATAACACACTACTGAATGACTACTTGGCAAGATGGGAAATCAAAACGGAAATAAAAAATACCTGAAGACAAACAAAAATGAAGACATGACCAACCAGAACTCAGGGGGCACAGCAAATGCAGTACTTAAAGGGAATGATATACCACTGCAGGCCCACATCAAGAAACATAAGCTCAAAGAAGCAATCAAACATTACACCTTAAAAACTAGAGAAAAAAAAAGGAACAAATGAAACCAAAGGCCAGTAGAAGGGAGGAAATAATAAAAACTGAAGTAAAAATAAATAAAATACAGTCAAAAAAATTTTCTAAGATCAAATGAAACAAAAAGCATGCTTTGTTTATTTAAAAAAATACACAAAATAGAGAAAAATCTAGCTAGACTAAGAAAAAAGAGAAATCTCTAACACATAAAATTAAAAATGAAAGAAAAGTTACAACAGGCACCTCAGAAATGCAGAGGATCATAAGCGACTACTATGAATGTCTTTATGCCAACAAATTGGAAATCTGGACAAAATGAGCAAATCCTTAAAAGCAGATAGCCTCCAAAGTCTGACTCAGGAAAAAGAGAAAACTTTAATAGACCAATTACAGGCAATAAAATTGAAATAATAATCAAAACTCCTCCAAAAAATAAAATTCCAGGACCAGATTGCATCAGTGAATTCTACTAACCCATCAAATAGAAACAAATACCTATCCTTCTCAAACTCTCTCCCCAACACACACCAAAAACTGAAAAAAGAAATGCTCCCAGACACATTTTGTGAGAACATTACTTGCTGCTGTCCACAACAAATGAATGATACCCAAGAGAGCAAAACCTCTGCTCATACACATGCTTGGTGTTGGGGTGGGGGTGATGACAGGCCTCTCACAATCCAGCCAGCGAACACCACTGCACTGTCACCTATTGTGGGGACACTACCATCTGCCCTGTCCTGCAGCATCACCGAATACTTCCAACATTAATGGTCCCCACATCCACACTCAGGTC
>NW_004568192.1:0-2055 GCF_000260355.1 Condylura cristata | reverse complement strand
AGGGGAGCCATCAAATCATTCCCCAAATTATGAGAAATATGGGTCTCCTTTGTTTTAAGTCACTCAGTTTAGGGTCATTTATTACACAGTGACAATATCTAACACACTGTTGCTTTTATGGCCTCAAAGCCATCCCCACCACTGCTCCCTGGCTCTTTCCAGACCATTGATCTGACCATATCGCCACCCTGCTTAAAGAAACCCTGATGAGAGTCAAGCAACATGGTGGCAGGATGACGATGTGAGGCTCATCTCCTCCATATGTTTACAGCCAAATTACACCTAAACAAAGACAACAACCCCTGAATGACTAATGGGTGACTATTCAATGAATCAGGAGTAAAGGCGCAGCAGAAAGAAGTAAGAACTCTGTAATTAAACTGTGTTTGGAGCAATACCAGGGCAGAACAACCCACACGAGGGACAGGTTGCTGCTGCATGGAGCCTCTCAGCTATTATTAAATCAAAGGCATACACCCACATCAGGGACTTTAAAACCTGGGGATTATGCTTTAAATACTGGGTAAGGGGGTGCACAGGGTTAGCATGCAGGACAGGGTGTACACCGGAGAAATATGAGGATGGATGCAGTAGGTAATTGGTGGCTTGAGCCTGTGACTCCCAAGTGGGGACAATTGGAGCCCTGGAGCCTAAACTGATTGGAGAGTTTGATGGGATCCCCATGTCTTACAAAAAAGGCTATTATTTGTTGCTCGCACTGTGACAAGCAAAACACCTGTCTTATCACCACAGGGTTAAAGCCAAGATAATGTCCAAATAGTCACATTAACCAGGTTTGAAGCATCTTCACAACAGGCCAAGATGCCCCAGAATAAAGCTTATCCTCAACAGGTGAAGGGAACTGTTCTTGGACTGGTGCCCTCCCTCAGCTAGAAGCCACATCTGGTGCTGCACGTACTGCTCAACCTAGACAACGAGATAGGCACAGGACGCTCGATACGCTTTAGCTGAGGAATTGGCCTAGGAGAACAAATTTCTTTGGGTCCCCACGATACCATACCACTCAAATATTCATCACACGGTAGGAAGCTTTAACCCTTTGTGCTCACTGGGGGTGGCCATTAGCTGCCCTGCTCCCCTCTTGCATATCTACAGCCCTTACCTGCAACAGTGCCCTAATGCAAACACATCAGTGTATGAAGTAAGAGACGACAGTAACTAGAGGGGTTAGAAAGCCTAGCATTATATCCAGCTACTTCTAGGCAGGGCATAAAGCCAATTTATCAAGACAATAAAAGGACATGCCCTATCACAACCCATGAAAATTAAAAATGATAATAGAAGAGTATATCAAAAAGCAGGAGCGAAGATAAATAAATACCCCAAGATAAGTCTCAATCCAGCAGAACTATGGAATATGCCCAATGAGAAGTTTTTTTTTTTAAGTAGATTTTTTTTTAAAATTTATTTTATTCGTACAGAACTGGAGTACAGGCCAGAAATGCGGAGGGTGAGAGGATTCACCAGAGCAGCTGTGAGTTGTTATCAACCAACACAATAGCTAGGGGATGGGAGATCACTCGATAAAGGGGTGGGGAACAGTACCCACTACACCTGCTGTCAATTCTTCACTAGCACTTTGCCCATAGTGCTCATCTGAGCTTTCGTACAATGCTCTATTATATGACTAATTCCTGCATTTCCTAAATGTCTGCTTTCCACTCACACAACTGCTGACTCAGCTCAACCCCACATTGTGTATCCTTGGAAAATAGATGCTAATTGTGTGGCCTTCAATAAATCATGATTCCCTACCTCCATGTCTTTGTGCTGCTTCTTCCTCCCATGTGGCTTTGACAGAAAAACTGTAGAAATAAAATTACACAACCTCCAAGAAGGATTTGAGAAGATTTGAAATTTTAGCTTTCACTTCTTGGGATGCACATTCTTGGAATGCAAGAAAACGTGGTCTAGACACAGAATGATGAGCAACCACAGAGAAAAAAGACCTTGAAGCCAAATGGATAAGGAGGCCCAGGTATCCCAGCTGAGTCCAAACCTCTGCAACTACAGGAGCTAGCCCAGGTGAACCAA
>NW_004568191.1:0-2044 GCF_000260355.1 Condylura cristata | reverse complement strand
TCTGGTGAATCCTCTCACCCACCGCATCTCTGGCCTGTACCCCAGTTCTGTATGAATAAATAAATAAATCTTTAAAAAAATTAAAATTATTTTAGAGTAAATTAAAATGATCTAATACACATGTTCTTAAAGTGAAAAAATATATGCAATGTATAATCATTAACTGCAGTACTGTGGGACAAATCTTCCTAGGATAGTCTTCTCAGAGTGAGATTACGGGATGATTTAATTCAGTGTTTAACACACAGCAGATAGGCAGTTTTGATTTGCCCTTGCATGTACGTCTATATAGATGTATGTATGTGTATTTGTGATATCTGTTCCCAAGTTTTGATAGATTCTAAAGTTCCCTTTTTTCTTTTATACCAGAAGGAGCAAAGCAACCAGCTAACTTTCCTTCTGATGGATTCTATCCACGTACTCCCATGCTGATCTGTCCTGCCATCTCTTACTCACACCCTGTTTGTTGATGCACTACCATTTCAATTTTTTCTTATATTTATGTATAATGTGTTTTCTGTCATATCTGCTCAGTATTTAGCTCCACAAAATCTCCCCTCATTAAACTCACATGCATGTATCCATTGTTTCACTTTCTACTTATTTATAAATTATTAACCCTTAGCTGTTTTGCTGTTGCCCATATCTTAAGTATTATGTTGTCACATTCACTTATCTGTGATGTACACCTGGTCTGGCTAACTAGATGAAAAGCTATTTGAAAGTTTTGTTGGTTTTCATGATTTTTTCCCCCCTTTCCTTCCTTTATTCTCTCCACTACATAGTACTTAATATATAATAGATGTTTAAAATTTATTTCCAAGTTATAAAGGTAGTTTCATATTGTTGTCTGATTTTATATGGTGGTTGCTACTGATGAATGATTTCTGAGTCCCAGAGAATTCAGAGGCTCTTTAGCACTCTAGGAACTTCTAGTTCATAATTCTGAATAGTTTGTTCTTGATCTTATACTTAAGCTTTTGAACCTAAATAGAATTCTTACGTTCCAAATTTGTTATTTTATCCAGTGTTTTTAAGTTAACACCTGGATACTACAGTACTAATAGAAGCAAAATACAGAAAATAGCTCATATGGTTAACTGGAATAGCAGTGCCCATAGCAAAGTTAAACCACACAATTGAATTAAGTGGAAGGTCACTTAGTAAATTTTGGAGAAAGCTAGAGGAATCGCTGAGAGTAAGGTGGAGGGGCAGGAAGCACTGATCACCTGGGGTCCTGCACTTGGAGTGGTGAGTGCTGGTGCCGGTCAGTCCTTAGTGCTAGGCCTCCTCCCCCTTCTGTTTAGCCCCTGAAATGTGCTGGCTGGGGCCCAACGTTGGGTATATGTCACAGTGGCAAAATATTTTTCAGTTTGTCATATAAGTAATCTACCTAAATAGCTTCAAATTCTAAGTATATTGTAAGCAAATACAGCAACACATTCATTTTTTTCTGCCAGGTTATCTTCAGTTACTTTTAAATTACTTCATATATCGTAAATTAATCATCTCTTTCATATATTTTAACTTTAGAATTCAAGTACCATTTAAACCCTGTTCCCTATATATAATATTTCTGAAAATACTATGAACTGCCAAACACCATATAGACTTTTAAGTGGTGGCTTTTCAGATGTTGTCACCTATCTCACCGCAGTCCTCCAGCATAGCCCATGGATCCGCTCTCCCTTTCACTCTCTACCTTCCACTGTAGTGTGTTGTCCCTCTCACCCCAGAACTAGCCTCAGTTCTGCAGTCAGATATTTAGGAATTGGTTTACTTTTGTCTCTTTGCTTTGTTTCTTTATACTCCGTATGAGTGACATCTGGTATGTGTCTTTTCTCCTACTAACTCATTTCACTTAGCATAATCCCCTCTAGTTCTATTAAGTAGTTTAAATATTCTTATTTCTATTGCAATAATAGAATTTAAAAAAACTGGCCCTCCCTGGTGGTGCAGCGGGTTAGGACGCAGCACTGGAAGTGAGCTGCAGCCACTCCAGTACGAGTTTGATCCCTGACCCCACAGGGCGTGGCAGACCTCT
>NW_004568190.1:0-2095 GCF_000260355.1 Condylura cristata | reverse complement strand
CAGCAATTTGACACACACATTGGAGGACCAGGACATGAGCTTTGCATTGAGCAAGTGAAGTAGATCCCAGGAACTGTTGCTTCCCTTGATTCACCTGAAATATTTGCATCATGATGACAGTCATCCACTCATTCAACCATTTATTGGTCCCAAATGGCTTTCAACCTCACCCTTGGGCTCCAGTGTACAACGGCCATGCAAGAGAATCATGCTTGTTAGCTTCATGTTTTCAGTCTAATGAAGAAGCTAAACATGAAGCAAACACAGAGATAGGCATATATATAATTATTTTTTAAAGCATTTTAATATTTTTTAGTGTGGTCTAGTGAAAACTGAAATAATATACATCAATGTAAAAAGATTTTAATTATTACTTCATGGTGTGTTACTATCATAGTATACCTATTAATTATTTGAATGTCTTTGGGAACCAAGACTTTTAGCAAGGCTAAAGGATACATATCTAAAATTAAATGAATGCATAAAAACGCTGTAATTATAAAATTGAGTGAAGAATAAACTGAAGAAGCAATTCTTACATAATATAGCTTTTTCAGCTTATTCACAGAGAATGAACATACAAGAATAACTCAGCAACAAAGGACACTCTAAATGCCCAGATTTAGTCTCTAATTGTCAATGTCCCCTAAAGGTAGCCAAGTATGTTTTGATAAATGGCTGATTTCTTTTGTTTATATTTTATTATATATATGTACATATTTTACATCACTCTTCATTTTGTACAACAACAGCTGTTACAATCCGCATCACAGTTGGCTTTAGTCAACTGGATATTAGTAGTAAATTTTTAACAATGTTGTTTGTTTTTATGCTGGGCTCTGCAATTATGTAACCAGCCCAGATTGTTTACATTTATTTTACTTCAGGTAGGATATAGCATTTTGTGAGAGTACTCTGAAGGAAATGGAGATCCAGTTTTTTTCTACAAAAGGAAAGTGTTTCTCTGTCCGTTCACTGCTTGCGTATTTTACTTGGGTCTAAGGCCAGATAAAAACATGCAAATGTCTCTAATACATCATAAAATGACTTGTTACCACTATATACCACAAGAGTTGTAAATGTGAGACTCCAGACACCATGTGCAAAAAACGTAGTTTTTCACCCTTCTACAGAAGAGTACAAGTTCTAGAAGTGTATGTATAGTCAGAGGGACAGAGCTACATCTATCTACAAATCTACTGATCTGTGATATGTGTGTGTTCTAATAGCTTTCCCATTCATTTTTGTGGAAATGCTGTGTTAAAAGAAAAGCCAACATGAGAGGAATTGGTCATTCACAGAACTCATTTTAAGACTCAATACAATAATAAATTTCTTTATTTGAAGCAGCTCTATCATTCTGAGCACATGTCTAAAGGATTCCAGTACAATATCAAAATTGAAAAGTTAGATTAGATTAAGAGATTGTTAAGGACCAATTAGATCGACCTGTTTTGAGCCTGAGCAGTGACCTCTGGAAGGCGACCTGAGAACAGAAGAAAGGACATTGAAAAATGTCCCAGGATGAGAAGTGTAGATAAAGGGTCCATCCTTACTTTAAAAGGAAATGTTGTGATTTAAAGTGAATGAAAAAACGCCTCCCTTCTCTTATATTCTTGTCAGTTTAAAATTATAACATGAAGATGTTACTTCTACATAATGAATCAACAAAAATGAAAATTGAGCTGCATAAAAATGCCAATTTAACTACAGTCACGACCCCAAACCCCAAATCCAGCATGGTTGACACCAACTGTAAGGATTAAAAGAAAACATCTTAACATCTAACAATTTAATAAATGTTAAAAGCACCCACATAAGGGCTATGATATTAAAAGTGATAGCTGCATTAAGTAATGTATTTGCAGGTACAAAAACCACTATACTATACTATAAAAATAGACAAATCCCATTTATGTCTTGAAATCATTCCTCAATTGATTCAGGGGTGTGTGTGATGTAACAGGTTTTATTAACATGATATTTATGGTCATGTACATAAGCATATTTATACAGTTAATGTACATATGTGATTGTGGATAATTCTGTAAATAAATGAAGTAATGAAATATAATTAGGATGAATTTTTAAAAAG
>NW_004568189.1:0-2099 GCF_000260355.1 Condylura cristata | reverse complement strand
TGACCCACTTTGAGTTGTTTTTTACACATGGTGTGAGGGAGTGGTCTAGCATCATTCTTTTGCAAGTCGTAGAGCATGTTTCGCAGCACCACTTACTGCACAAACACAATAATAATAAGGGACTTATCACAAAGATCTACGAAGAGCTGAAGAAATAAACAAAACAAACTATACAACCCAGTAAAAAATGGGCAGAAGAGCTAAAAAGACACTTCTCCAAAGAGGAAATGCAAACAACCACAAGGAACACTGACATCAGGGAAATGCAAATCCAAACCACAATGAGATACCATCTCCCCCCAGTGAGAATAGCACATATTTAAAAATACAAAAAAAGTTAGCAACGACAATGTTGACGAGAATGTAGAGAACAAGGAATCCTTCTACATTGCTGTTGGGAACTCAAATTTGTCCAGAACTGTGGAAATATGTGTGGATGCCACTCAAATTGCTAAAAATGGACCTCTCATATGATCCAGCATTTCAACCCCTGGGGATTTACCCAAAGGACGCAAAAACTTTAATTCTAAATAGTACCTGCACTCCTATGTTTTCTACTGTGCTATTCACAACAGACGAGCTATGGACATGACCCAATTGTCCAAAATAGATGATTGGATCAAGGAGATGTGGCATATATGCGTGGTGGAAAATTACTCCAAAATCAAAAAGGATTAAAGCATGGCCTTTGCAGCAACATGGATGGAGCTGGAAGGGATTATGTTCAGTGAAATAAGCCAGAAAGAAAGAGAAAAAAATATATCGAATGGTCTCACTTAAGGAGGAATGTAGAGAAACCAAATAAAGGATCGGGGAAAAAATTAACTATAATAAAGTAAAAATCAAAATCAACAGGCAACTATAAACCAGAGCTATTCTCCAGGAAAGGGGAGCAACGATATTGGATCAAAAACAGGGGTGGGAAGAGCACCTGGCACTGTGGTGATGATACCCGGGTGAAGTGGTTGTGGGAAGTTCTTGGGGACCATACACGCCATGATAAAGTATACATAGTATAAAAATGAAGAATAATGTAAATAATATATAAAATCAAAGAAATGAATAAATGGGAAGAGTACAGTCAAAGAACAAAGGGATAGTGACAAGCAGTGAAAAACCACAGAGCAAAGCTAAATGGAAATAAATATTCATATATCAAAAACCTCCCAAAATATCAAAGGCCTGAAGTCGATAGTCAAAAGGTAGAGAGAATGGCTCAAAGGGAGGAAAATAATCCTTTCTGAGCTCCAAAGGTAAACATAGTTTCAAAGTCAAATCTTGGAAAGAAATCCTACAAGGAAATGGCACCCTGATAAAGGCAGGGGAAGCTCTACTTATACCAGATAAAACAGACTTCCAGATGAAATTGCTAACAAGAGACATAGATCGTGCTGCATATAATGATTTATGGATGCGTGCTACCCATCATCCACCAGGAAGACATAAAACTCATCGACATGTACTCAATGAAGTAGCACCAAAACATATAAAACAACTATTCAAAAACCTAAGAAGAGATGTGACAGCAATACAGTAGCAGGAGGGGACTTCAACCACCCACATATATCAATGGACGGACCAAAACGACAAAAAAATCAAGAAGGAAATAGCAGCTTTCAATGCAGTGTTAGACCAGGAGTGTTTAGTAGATATTTATAAAACACCCTTACCTCCTAAAGCTGAGGGCAGATTCTGTTAAATTTCATATGCACAATTCTTGAAGACTGACCCCATGTTAGTTCACAAAACAAATGGGTGTCAACTATTTCATGACTATTAAAACTGTACCAATTATCTCCTCTGATCTCCTTGGTCTCAAGCTGTAGGTCAGCTACAAAGAGAAAGAGGAAGAAAAATAAAACATCAAATAGGTACAGATTAAACAATGTGATACTGAGTGACTATTGGGTCAATAAGGAAATCAAATGGGAAATTAAAAAGTACATGGAGATGAACAGAATGGGAAGAAATGAGCTATCAGTCCCTGTGGGGCGCAGCTGAAGCGACACTAAGAGGGGGCGGGCATACTAAAAGAAGCAAGAATGACAAATAAATAAATTAACCTTGCACGTTCAGGAGCTAAAAAAAAAAAAAAAAAA
>NW_004568188.1:0-2102 GCF_000260355.1 Condylura cristata | reverse complement strand
GTGCAGCACGATGTTCCGCGAGGTCTCCACGGCCATCAGGGGCCCTGTCTGGTAGGTGACGTGCAGGTTCATTGGCTTCAGGGCTGTGGGGAGGAACGGGGAGGTCAGTGCAGGATTGTACTCCTCTTTTAAAAATACATCACTTTTTTCTAAGCACAGGAGCACCATGAATCGATCACCCAATTTTGCTTTCCCTCATTCTGATATTACCAGTGACCTACTTGCCAAATACGAAGATCTATTCTGTTTTCGACCTCCCTGGGCCTGTAGCATTTTGTCGCTTTGATTTTCCTTTGGAATTCTGCTTTCTGAGCAGTGTGTCCTCTCCCTCTTAGGTCTCCTTTCTGACAGAGTGCTCCAAATACGATTCATCCATTCATCCCACCCAGATGAAACTGTGCCCCAAGTGAGAACTTCTGAGTCATCCAGTTTGCATCCTTGCGCAATGGTGGCCTCCCGAGACCTGGAATCCAGTCTTTGTGCTCCACAGGAAAACTTTTCCTGCAGGAGAACTAATGCTCCTGCAGGAAAAGGCCCTTCCTTTCCTTGCAGAGTCCCAATGTGCTGTGTGCTCCACAGTGGGTGCAGAAGGCATCTCTTCCTATTTCATGGGAAAGCACCAGAGCAGCTAACAGAGGCTGGCCTTTCCTGACCTGTCACAAGCTTCCATCCATCTTAAGAAATAACCCTTGCTGAGGAAACTCATCCAGTTCACCTTCCCATGAGCAGAATCACCCCCAAAAGGTGATTCTGGGAGGTCACTGAGGTTGTCTAATACCAGATTGCTAGAGTTGGAGTGCCTTCTTTTCCCAGTCCTATGTGCTCAGCCTACCCCTCTTGAGAGGTTGGGGGCTTTGATCCCTCAAGGAGGAGAGTAGACAATGTCCCACAGACCTTGAAGTCTCCAGATGGCAGAAGCTAGTGTATCTAATAATTTCTGTAAACAAATGTCAGCCACATCGAGACAGCTTGCACAAAGACACAAAGCATTTTTTGCTTTGTGTAAGACGGGAGAGTTATAGTTTGGGGTGTTCCCTTCCGTGAGTGCACAGAGCTACACTCCAAGTCCCACACACCTCTCCGTGGGGTGATGAGAGGGCTGAGTGCTGATGTTCTTTATTTTCCTTCTCGTCCTTGGCTCTCCTGTACCCCTTCCCCAATAAAGCATATCCCTTAATCCATGTACCTGATGTTGTGGAATCTATGTGTGCAAGAAGGAGACTCAGCGAGAGTCACCCTGCATGATACTTACTCTTTTGACTTTATCCTTGAAAGAATACATATCTTTCTGAAACTCTGAAACTCTGCATCACACTCCAAACTCGTCTTCAAGCGCCTTGTCCACCTGCTCCCTGGAAGCCCCCTCCTCACCTCTGTAGCCCAGTATCAAGAGGTGTAAAATAAATCTATCATCTTCTCGCACTCCTGTCCTATATCCATCAGGTCCCCCAATCTCTGCCATTTTGAGCTCATTTCCTGGTTAACCACAGTTATCTAGTCATCTCCCTTCTAGAACCAACGAAACTGTCAGTTCCCCCATCTAATACTTCCTTTACTGCTGACCCTACCTCTATCAATTTACCACTTACCATTTCAACCTTTAGTTGTACTGTTGTCTTCTACTTGGTCTTTGACTTTCTTTTTTCAATCTAATCTGTCCACAGACTTAAAACCATGCAGTGCCTCCCAACTGTCACAAGATGAAAACCCTTGATTTCTCTACAATTCTTTCTTTAAATTTCAACTCCACTCTCCCAAACTCCCCCAGCAGATTTTCAGTTCCAGCCAAGGCTATCTGCTCATTGTTCTCAAACATATCAACAATTTTGTTAGTGCCTCTGTTCTGCTCAGTTTTTGAGGTTCTACATAGCCTGGCATCCATTTCCCATTCCTTCCTCTTCCTGACACCCAGTGTCCTGTCCTTCCACTCTCCTGAAATCCAGGTAGTTTGCCCCATTAACAAAATAGAGGGTTTTTGACATCACCAACACTTATTCTCCTTTCTCTTAAATGTCCCGCTCCCCTCATGGGCACTCACAGGGCAAGGTGTCACGCAGGTACTCCCACCACTGCCGAAGTGTGGAGTCCCCCATCATGTGGAC
>NW_004568187.1:0-2102 GCF_000260355.1 Condylura cristata | reverse complement strand
TACACTGCTGAGGGGAGCAGCGGGCGGGTCAGGAGAGGTCTGCCTCGCCATGTGGTCACCTCCAGGGCAGGCGGGGATCGAACTCATGTGGAAGTAGCTTTAGCTTTTTAGTATAGTGCTTTAACCCGCTGCGCCACCAGGGAGGGCCTAAAATCGGACTTTTACCTTTGAGAAATTACAAGTATCAATCACAATATAACAGAAGAGAGTGGGTATGTTTCCTGGATGGCTGAGAGGAAGGGACACCGCTAAGCATGGAAGGACCATTTCTCAAGACCCGGGGGTTGGGTCTGGGAGGCCAGCTGCCTTCTTCAGAAAAAGTGAAAGTGGGCATTTTTATAAACTCTTAAATAAACAATCTGATGCATTTGCTTGTTGTAGTAGTCTGCAAACTGCCATGCCTGCTCCCTAGAAATAGTCTCAAGTTCTCTAGGAGGTAAATTCTGCTAAGCTCAGGTACCTAGGTCTCTTATATAAGGAAAATGCATACAGTACTGGCGTAAAGGCTAGAGGTGTAGGGGCGGTGAGAGGATTCACCAGAAACAGTGGGGAGCAGAACAGGCAGATCAATGAAGTACACTGCTGAGGGGAGCAGCAGGTGAGACAGGAGAGGTTTGCTGCACCATGTGGGTCACCTCTTGGCCTGGGGATCAAACTCGCACTGAAGCGGCTATGGCCAGCTTGCAATGCTGCATCCTAGCCCTTGTACCACCAGGGAGGGCCTATAGACAGACATTCTTTACTTCATCCTGCTCCTCTTGATTCTGGCTCATGACCTAGGCCTGACTTGCCTTTCCATCTTCTTCCAATAGTTCTAAGAAATGACAAATAAGAAAGAAAAAGGAAGGATGGTGAAGGAAGGGAGGAGAAAAGACAGAAAAACAGAGAAAGGGCAAGAGAGGGGTTTTGAGGACAGCATGTGCAGGGGACTTGTTTAAAAACAGGGAGTTGTTTAAAAACAACAACATGAAAGGAACAATAAGAACAACCTAATAAAGGATGAAACTTGATCATGTGACAGGCGAGTCTGAGCATCTGCACTTTTTCTTATTTATAACCACACCAGGAAAACAGGAAAAACAGCATGCAAAACCTCAAGCGGAATTTTCTTTCTGTCCAGATTTTGTCAGTGTATTCCACTAGGAAGAAAGTGACCATTTTGATTGTCTTCTAGAGACTTGAAATACACAATTCATCATTGTGTCATGCATCCTATGATTGTGAGTTAGCCGTTATTACTCATTGTTGTGTGGGGGAATTCCTCCCCTGCCCACATCTGGACTTGTGCCGTTACAGCAAAGGGCAGCCGCCGAGCCTCCGACCTGCTGTCATTTCTGGATTTGATGTATCCTTTTCTCTTTGAGGAAGGCTCCTTTGTCGCTGCAGCTGCTGCTGCTGTTGTTGGTTGTTACTAGTTGGTTGAATCCGTTTTAAATTTTATAGTGAGTGGTAATGGCAATGATTGCACTCAGTCCAAATTAGTTCATCAATACCATCATTGTGAAGTCAATCAGGAGATTAGCCATGGCTAATAGACACATCACTGGGACTCCTTAAAGGAGACAGACATCTGTTTCCCTTGGCAGCTCTCTGTCTCCAGGGCCTTCCTCGATACCATGTGTGTGCCTAACTCCTGTTCACAACAATAGCTTTTATCTTTGGGGGTTGGTAGTAGAGTTAATTGATGCCTTTATCTTTTCATGAGAGATGCCAGGTCTCACCAAAACAGCAAAAATGTGTAAAAAAAAAAAAACCCAAAAGGCACTACAAAGTTTTGGGTTTATATCTAGAGGAAGTAGACAACCTCAAAGCTGGACTCAGTATCAGAGAAAAATAGATGGCTTTCATCTAACATTCTGGAAATATTTGTATGTATCCTCTAATTTTTACTGCCATCATTGAGAATTTAGTGATGTTCATGTCTAAATGTTAAAATCAGAATTTTTTTTATAAAGATTTATTTATTTATGCGTACAGCACTGGGGTACAGGCCAGAGTTGCAGGGGCAGTGAGTGGGTTCACCAGATAGAGAGCAGGGAGCAGAACAGGCAGATCGACGAAGTACACTGCTGAGGGGAGCAGCGGGCGGGTCAGGAGAGGTC
>NW_004568186.1:0-2103 GCF_000260355.1 Condylura cristata | reverse complement strand
TTTTTCACATTTTTTTTTCATCTCAATTGTAATCCCCACGGGTTTCCCATCACCAAATCACCCCTGTGCCACCACCATAGTCCCGTGCATTTCCCTCAAAGGGGAATATTTTAATAGAAAAATCAACTTGACCCTTAAAAGCAGCTTTTGGTTGCATCATGCTTGAACTTACATACTTCTCAGTGTCTGTTTCTTCTCCTCTGCAAAAATTGAGCTGGTAATTTTGTCCATGGTGGGGTTTTTTATTTTTGCTGTAGCTGCATACAACTTCTTTGAACTTCCTGCACATAAATTGCTTGCCTCTAGCTTAACCTACATTGTAATCTGCTTGGCCTCATTTCTCAAAATTAAAATTTGTTAAAATCGTCAACCCTGGCCCAGGAATCAATTATATTCATTTGACAATCATTACTATTTAAGATGCTATTATGTGGGAAAAAATTCACTTTCAAAACCTCAGTTTTTCTCTTTTATTTAGAACGGCACCAAACCCCCACTGAATATAGACGTAAATTTGGAAGCCATTGCTGATGACTATCGTTGTGAACGCTATTCGTAAGTTCCTCATTTTTCAAGTCAGTAGCTCCTTCAGGTTCAGTTTCCTGAGTTGTAAAATGAGGGAGAAGGCTGGGAGGATTAAATCAATTATCTTGCAGGGCACTTATCATGAAATTTGGCCCATCCTTCTAGAGAAGGAACAACCAATTTTGAGGCATTGAGGAATCTCTGGGTAAGGGGTAATTCTCTTCTTCAGGGTACTCAGCTACCCTGACCCCTGTTGCTATCCTTCATAAATTGCTGTTCTCCCAGAATGTTTGAGCCAGGACATTTTCTAACTGGCTGCCAAGTTACTCAGAAACGTCATCATTTTAAAAAAGGTAATCTGAGGCTTCTCCAAGCCTCACAGTACATTTTCACATGTTTAATAACATCAACTCTGTGTAGTAAAAGCTGATAAAATATTTCTGCCTTCAACTTTCACATTTTTGTGATAGTTATAGTTTAAGCAAAGTTTTTGGTTAATTTTCCAGTGTATACAGGAAGAAAAAGATACTCAAGGTTAACTTAAGCATCTCTTTCTCTGTCTTATTTTAAAAGCTTGATGATTGTTTTGTGTACAAAATATTATCGAGGGCAAGGCCAAATAATGTGTTTTCTGAAGCTAAGTCAGGTAGGGTTGTTTTTGACTGAGACCTTCAGAAACCTTTTACTCATCAATGTAAACTTATATCCAAAGAACATACCCATCGATGGACATATTCAGTCATTTCCAGGTCTGGTTGAAGAATTTCCTATTACCATCATCAATTTTAGGTGGTGCCATCAGAATAAAAAAAATTTTATCTCCAATTTTTTCATATATGGACATCCAGAGCAATGACTCAGTCTTTGTGCTGCCACCCCATGTACCTGGGGTGTACCACACTTGCCTGACTTAAGGAAGCAGCATCTCAGTGAAGGGGGCGTGGTCAGAGCCCCAGGCAGTGGTGGTGATGGGCATAAGGTGAGAATCTCATTCCCTTAAGGGAGACAGTAGCTCACCCTCTAGTTGAAGTCAAACCTTACCAAACTAATTGACTGAACTTACTATCAAGGAGGGAGAGAAAAAGACACAAATAAGTAGTTTTACATCTTTGAGTCCTGAAATCTGGAAAGATTCTTGGTGAGTGAGAGGCGGTTTTGATGGCAGTACTTACCCCACACCTACTGACTGCACCACCCAGGGTGCAGTACAGGCCAGGGTGTTGGCTTGTAAAGTGGCTAGCTTTAATGTTGAGTGGTGCACCTGGGAAGGTGTAGTGCCGCTGTCACCACAGTTTGAGAGATACTGTAATCCCACTGTCTTCAGCTGTCTATGCCAGCTCATGGCGTCTCTGCACCAATGTTAGACATAATATTAAAGAAGGGAATGAAACCCCAGCTGCACATGATTATTAAATAATGTTATAACCCTGCTCTTTAGGAAGTATTAGATTCAGTAAATAATTTAAGCTCTTATAATTATTAGTAACTTTATCTGTTGTGTGGGTGGTCAACATTGTGTAATTACAGAGTTTAATGACTAGAAATAAGGTTTTGTTTTTTTTAAAGATTTATTTATTT
>NW_004568185.1:0-2105 GCF_000260355.1 Condylura cristata | reverse complement strand
AGTGGGGAACAGAACAGGCAGATTGACGAAGTACACTGCTGAGGGGAGCAGTGGGTGGGTCAGGAGAGGTCTGCCACGCCATGTGGATCTCCTCAGGACAGGCGGGGATCGAACTCATGCAGAAGTAGCTAGCACTGCACCACCAGGGAGGGCCCCATTACTTTACATAATTTAAGCTAGAGGCAAAGGGCAATGGAGAGGGTGAAAGTCAGCCATGGGAGGTCCCAAGGGAAGAGGAACAGGGTATCACTTTTATGAAGATTTAAGTTGTTGCTAGCTCTACTTACCAGAGTGAGAGATTAGGTTTCTCCTGTACACTGAGGGAGACCTTTACAAAGGGAAATGTTTCCTTTGCAGGAGTAAATGTCTCTTACAAAAGGAGGATTTCCATCCAGCTTTCAGAGCTCCTTTTATACAATTATCTTTAGGCCAAAGAGATATTTTGGGGTGGGCAGATTTTGTTCCCCTATATAGGGTAAGATATGCTAAATAGATATTAAGAATATTAAATGTTCTATTTCCTTCTAAGTAATTGGACTCTGATTTTGGGATTGTAACGAAAGATACCTTCATGAAAAAGGGGGTGTACCATGTTCCCTGTCCCACTTAACTCTGGACTGACCACTTAACTCTGAGTGGTCAGGTGACACTATAGAACACAGAAGGCCGATGGGCTCGGAGGAGAGACACATAGAGAAGGGATCACTTGTTTCTCGACTTTGAACTTGTATCAGGAACTTGGGAGATTTGGAGGAGAAAGATGTAGAGGCACTCGGAAGAGACACATGAGGATATTGACCATGGTGGACCTTATCTTGATTTTTATTTTTATTTTGCTCCTTTTGTCCACATTTGCCTAGCCCTGTTCCCCCATTTCCTATGGTTCCCCAGGAGAACGTGCCTTAGAACAGTGGCAAGATTTCAGGCTTAGGTTGGTTTTGGTCAACCCTGCTGGACCGAGCGTTTACTCATGAGGGGATGTATGACTTTGGGTATTTTATTGGTAACCATTATCCTTTCTCCTTTTTCTGTGCACACGAATCCTATTAAAGGTCCTTTAAGCTAAGAGTTTGCTTTGTCCTCATGCACATGGATGGCTGGGCACCTTTTAAGCATCCAAGTTTAGGGGTCCTGGAGTGCCCCTTATTCATGGTGACAGATTCTTGTATTTCTTGAAAACTTTGTATTCTAATTTTTGTTTTTGTCAGCTCTCTTACTCATCCCCACTGTGGCTATGTGTGTTTCATATGCTGCTATTCCTGACTTGTTAGTTACTACTTTTCGGTTGGCCTTACCCACCTTTCTGTCTTTTTATCTGTTCCTTCCCAACTATAGTGTAGGGAAAGAAAAATCTTGCAGTCTTCTATTAGGCTCAATATCTGAACCCACCAGACAAATTGATAAAAGACAAATAAACTTGGGAAAAAAACCAAGATTTTTAAAAAATATTTTTTTATCATTTATTTTCTTACATCATTATTAACTTGTGGTCAGTGTTTGATTTCTCCTCTCAGGTGTAGTCCCCATGGTTCTCCCGTCACCAAAGCACCAGTTCTTTGTCTTTTGTACTGTATACTCACTGTATTAAAGTCCCTTTTCATTAAAGTTTTATATGTTTTGTCTTGATGCGGTGGATGGCCGAACCCACTTAGAGCAGGCAGGTTAGGGGCTTCAGGGGTGCCCGTCTCTCCCTGTCCTGTAACAATACCCTCACTCCCCCTGTATTCCTAGTCTCCCTATTCTGCATTTTATCCTTCCTGTTATCAGGTCTATTTCCTCTAATGATTGCATAGTTCTCAAATCTGGAGACTGAGTCTCCTTATTTTGAAATGAGCTCTCAGAGAAGAGAGAGTTCTAGCACATGGGTACTCAATGATGCTGGTACTTCTTTCACCATGTTTATCCCTTTGGCATGCAACAAGTTCATTTATTTATTTTTTTAAAGATTTATTTATTTGTGCATACAGAACTGGGGTACAGGCCAGAGGTTCAGAGGCAGTGAGAGGCTTCAGCAGAGACAGAGTGGGGAACAGAACAGGCAGATTGACGAAGTACACTGCTGAGGGGAGCAGTGGGTGGGTCAGGAGAGGTCTGCCACGCCATGT
>NW_004568184.1:0-2105 GCF_000260355.1 Condylura cristata | reverse complement strand
CTCCAAATCTGGTCTGTGACTGGAGCCCAATCATGAGAACCCATCGAGTCTGATCCATAGAGCCTATGTTGTTCTCTTTCCTCTTCCTGCTTGTGCTCTTGGCTCGCACAGTGCTGGGGTGGGGTGTAGGGAGACAAGTGGACATTGAAAGCATCTTGTAACTCAATGACTGTGGTCACTGATGTCTTTGTGAACCCTAGGTGCACATGTTAGTTCTTTGGAGCATTGTGGGCACTTTGCCACTCATCAATATACCTTCTAGACACTTGAAAACAAAGGCAGCAGTTTGGAATAACATGGATGTGACTTAGCCCTGAATGAATGGGTTAAAAGTCCCAAACCCCAGCTGTTCTCAAGTTGAACTATGCACCTAACATTCATACTTTTCTAAACACAATCTGAAGGACTGGCTTCTGCTTATGTATCACTGAACACTGAATACTCTGGGTCTGAAGGGCACTGATATAAAGCTAAGGTTGACTATAGAAAGAACATACCTCAACGTAATACAGGCCCTATATGACAAACCCATAACTAACACCAGATTTCAGATTCAGCCTGGAAGTTTTTCCTCTAAGATCAGGAATAAAACAAGAGGGCCCACTGTCACTTACCATTCCTATTCGGTACACTACTATCATCCCGGCCAGAGAATTCAAGAAGGATAAGCAAGTGAAGGCACCCAACTAGGAAAGAAAGAGTAAAACTGTCTCTGAAGATGATACAATCTTACATAAAGGAAACCTCAAAGATTCTACCACACACACACACACACACACAAAGATACAACTAAAAAACACATTCAGTAAAGTAGCACAACACTAAAGCAATATAAAAAACTCCACTGCGTTTATATATAATAACAGAGTTAAAAACCAAAATAAAGGAAAAAAACATTTATTCATCAAAACTTAACCAAGATAAAAGAACTCTACACCGAAAACCACAAAGCACCACTGATAGAAATTAAAGACAACACTGGCCCTCCCTGGTGGCCAACAGCAAAGCACAGTGAAGCTATCCACCGCCACTGCAGCATGAATTTAATCCCCAGCCAGAGAGGTGACCTACATGCCACAGAAGACCGCTCCTGACCCGTCTGCTGCTCGCCTCAGCAGTGTATTTCAGTACAACTGCCTGTTCTGCTCCCTACCTTGTCTATGGTGAAATCTCTCATCCCCCTGTACCTCTGGCCTATACCCCAGTTCTTGTATGCATAAATAAATAAATCTTTTTAAAAATATGTATTTTATATGTAGACATGCACATATATACGTCTCCATACACACAAGAATATGTGTGTACATAGATACACACAAACAAACACAAAATAAATAAAGTTAAAAACTCTTATCCCTTGAGAAAAGAGCCAAAATATTAAGTAAAAAATTATCCAAATATTTCAGGTTTACAACATAGAAAATGCCAATACAGAAAGCAGGATTATCGTTGAGATTTCAGGTAAACACTGATATATCATCATCTCAGTGACACCCAATTAAATTTTAAAGGTTTAGGACTATATGGTAATAACTAAGATGGGCCACAGCCTAGAAAGTCTGTCTTTTATATCATGCTATGTTTTGGAATGACATAGGGGATTACAGACATTATCACTGTTAAATATTTGAGGTTCTAAGAAATATATTTATTAGAAGTCCTGTTAACAATCAAGAAAACCCAAGCCAGGGTAACATGCATTTCTGAAAGCATATCAGGGTATCTTAATGCTACAGATGGGACTTGACCCCAGGACAAAAGGAAACCAGGAGTGAAAATGCCTTCAAGACTTTCTCCATCTTCTACCACCGCTCAGGAATATGTCAGTGCCAGTTTTTTTTCCTATCTCTGCAGTCAGGCATTCTCTGCTTATGTAATCCATAAGACAGAACACTGGGTCAACAACAAACTTAGTGTTGAAAATACAAAAGTGTAGCCAGAGTAAGACCAAAATTTAACAGCTTAACTTCAGAGAGCTCTAAGTGGGTTAGCAGAGCACACGGAAGGCCAACAGTCGGGTCCTACTGTACTGATGTGGTTGTTCTAACTATGATCAGATAGACAGAGCAAGTGGGGGTGTCACTGCCCAAGATAAATCAGTGGGG
>NW_004568183.1:0-2108 GCF_000260355.1 Condylura cristata | reverse complement strand
TGGATCTTCCTCAGAAACAAGTGTAATGGGAATGCAGATTCTCCTTTCCCATGGCTTACTTTATTAAAGAAAGGTATGTTTGCCCATCATCCATTTTTGCTACAGTTAATTGTCACAGGGCATAAAAGCATATAGGGCACCAGACAGAGACAATTCAAAATATTGTTGCAAATATACAGGAAGTGCATTTTGGCAAGGACTTCAAAATTCAGGTGACTTCCAACTCTGTTTTTAATGAAATCAAGGGACATCTAATTGAACCATCAACTGAAAGATCATTAAACATATTTTTTGATAATAGACTGTACCATGACTTTTGGCAACTCCCAGGAATCACAAGGTCCATGGAATAAGGATTTTGATGCTTAGATTTCCTTAATTCATGGATAATCTCATCTGTGATAATTTAGAGTATACTAATACTTAAGTCAATACTTTTTTAAACAGACTTATTACCACAGAAACCTTTAAACTGTGCTTTAATTTATACATGTTATAATTAGAGAAATTATATAAGGGTAAGCATAAAACACTGTCAGGTATATAACATTTTTTAAAGATTTGTTTATTTATGCATTAAAGAACTGGGGTAGGCCCTCCCTGGTGGCACAGCAGGTTAGAGCATAGCACTAAGAAGCTAAAGTCATTTCCGCATGAGTTCGATCCCCGCCTGCCCCGAGGTGACCACATGGCATGGCAGATCTCTCCTGACCCGCCCGCTGCTCCCCTCAGCAGTGTACTTCATAGATCTGCCTGTTCTGCTCCCCGCCCTGTCTCTGGTGAATCCTCTCACCCTCCGCATCTCTGGCCTGTACCCAAGTTCTGTATGAATAAATAAATAAATCTTTAAAAAAAAAAATCAATTCAGGAGAGGCCCTCCCTGGTGGTGCAGTAGGTTAAAGCACAGCACTAAGAAGCTAAAGCCACTTCAGCATGAGTTTGATCCCCGCCCCGGGAGGTAGCCACATGGTGTGGCAGGCCTCTCCTGACCCTCCCACTGCTCCCCTCAGCAGTGGACCTGCCTGTTCTGCTCCAGCTTCTGTCTCTGGTGACTCCTCACCGCCCCTGCATCTCTGGTATGTACCCCAGTTCTGTATACATAAATAAATAAATGCTTTTAAAAAATTATTTCAGGAGTATTAGAGATGACAGGGGAGCTGCAACCCATCATGGACTCCAGACATAGTTGCTGAGTGCCAGTCTGTGTTCTGCCAGCTTCAGCCTGGGCGCCAAAAGGTTGTTTGCCAGCAGAGATTGGATGGAGGGTAGAGTTCAACCCCAGGGTAATCAAAGCTGTAATTCTGATTCTGTCTTCCGGATTCTCTTTTAGAAACAGTAAGTCCTCTCAGAAGTGAGGGGTATATGTCTTCTTGAGAGAACCCTCATCTCTCCATTTCCTAGTTAACTCAGTTGTCAGCATAGCATCAATAGCATTGCCTTTTTCATGCATATGATGTGTCCTAATTTGGGAGAGTCTTTCTACCCACTCCTTCCTCTAAACATCACATGGAAAAGGACCTCTGGCCACCTTCATTTATGGGGGGCTATGGCAGCAAGCTCAACTTAGCTTCATCATTCAAAGAGACATCATCAGACCAGTGCTAAACTGAGAACTAGCAGTGCACATATCCCGTTGGTCTGTCTGCTGCTTTCCACAGGGAGCAGCCTAATCTAGTTGACTGCCACTGGGCAACCTGAAGTCTCTAGGAGATTCTTCAACCCCAGAGAGCTCTTCTTCACACTGGGTAGACCATACCATCTCCCAGTCCAGACAATGCTTAGGAGATTCAGACCAGAATGCCCTTCTACCCCATGCCCCTAATTTCAAAGTACCTACATTACCCTCACCCACAAAAGCTTGGTGTTCCACTCATACCAAAAAATGTGCCGCAGAACGTTACTGGAAGAATTTGTTTAACTTTTGCCTTATAAAAGAAACTTATTGAGGGGGAGATAAGCAGGAAGGGAGGGAGGGAGGGTGAGAGAATGATGTCTCAGTTCCTCTCTACACCAGTGTTCTTCAGCTGATGTAGGTGAAGACCCAGTATAGTGAATTTTATGGGAATAAATTTCCATATATTCTACATCCACAATTACTTGTAGCTAAA
>NW_004568182.1:0-2117 GCF_000260355.1 Condylura cristata | reverse complement strand
TTCTGGGAGTAACTCCGCCACTTTCTTCCTTTCCCGCCCAACCCACACCTATCACCTGACTCTCTCAACTATTGCAAAGTGAACTGATGAGCAAGGACATAAGCATCCCACTGTGTCCACATTTCTGTGTGTGTGTGTGTGTGTGTGTGTGTGTGTGTGTGTAAGAACTGGACGTGTGTGATTTGAAGAGGCCTTTTTGCTTTTAGGAGGAATCAGTGAGCACTTGATCAGCTAACCAAGTAAATCCCAGCACTTGCTTTGTTTTGTTTTTAAAGATTTATTTTTTTATTTATGCATACAAGAACTAGGATGTAAGTCAGAGATGTGTGGGGTGAGAGGATTCGCCAGAGACATAATAGGGGGCAGAAAAGGTGAGACAGGAGAGGTCTGCTGCGCCATGCATTCCTGAGTGGGTATCCAACTCAGGCTGTGACAGTGACAGTGACAGTGCTGAGGCTTAACCCTTAGGCCACCAGGGAGGCCCTCTTCACATTTCTTATAGGCCCTGGTGACAAGACTGCCTGCCTGTCCTACCTCATTTAAACAGCTGAAAAGAACTACAGCTGCTTCCAGGCAACCTCCAATTTCAAATTCGACAAGGTTCCATACTGTTTGCAGAGATAGAAATTAAAGTGCCACCCAGAAGCAGGAGCTGGGATCGCACCAAATCAAGTCATTCATTGAAGGAAATGCATCCCTGGGTCTGATTTTGTTTTTACCTCCCTGTCCCTAGCACTGGTGGTTGTGGTCTGCCCCTCCCTCCTATTGAATTTCTCTGCCTTAGTCACCTAAGCAGTAGTCCTAGTGAGGGTGGATCGTGACTATGGAACTACAGAAGGGGTTAAGCACGCTGATGTGTGTGCAGTCTAATTTCCTCAGTTTCTTTCAAAAGCTCCTTAAACTTCATTATTTTACAGTGCACAGAACTACATTAAAAGGCAAATTCCCTGTCAGGTAACTAATCCCCAAAATTAAAATATTACTGTTTGATTATTGTTTCAATCTCCCCTTTGCCTTTTAACCTAATGGAGTTTGTAAACTAATTTCCTTTATGCATTTCCCTCCATCACGTCTTGAGTGACACATTATTTGGCTAATGCGTTTGGACAGTAACGCAGACGGGTATGCACTGGTCATGTGGTCAGCATGCTAACATAAAAGGCTAATTTCTAGGCCCATTAATGGCTCTTACTCACCAGAAAACCACATCCTGCTAGAGGTGCCAGCCTGGAAGTTGGTCCCGGGGGTCAAGAAGAAAGCTCTCCAAGCCCCCTCTGACCACTGCTAAGCTTATAGACTTCCAGTTGGTGAGCAAAATCAAGAAGCTTCCAGCAGACAGCCACCATCCACAGCCCCCCCCATCTTAAGCTCTCAAGGAAAATAGACCATCCATCTAGCAATCTCTAATTAAAAGTTGTTCTTTTTTTTCCTTGTTTTTTAAGATTTATTATTATTTATGCATACAAGAACTTGGGTGTAGGTAGGGGAGAGTAAAAGGATTTCCCAGCACAATGGGGAGAACAGGTGGGTCTACTGGCATCTACTGCTGAGGGGAGCAGTGGGCTAGACAGGAGTGGTCTGCTGTGCCATGTGGCCATGTTTGTCAGCTCCCTGGGTGGGGATCAAACTCATGCTACAGTGGCTGGCCATAGTTTGATAGTGCTGAGACTTTAACCTGTGAGCCACCAGTGAGGCCCTTTTTCTCTCCTTATATCACAGAACCACACTAGTGAGCATGTAATTTTTTCTTATGCTTGCATGAATTTTATGTTATTTTAACATTTTCCAAATCCTAGGCTAAGGGTGACCATTGAGGTGAGGGTGGGGGTATGACTAGGAGTTGTGGAATTATTTAAATTCTGACATCTGGGTATGTGGGCCCCAGCCAGAGCACTGGTGAGAGGAGATGTGAATTCAAACACTGCAGGTCACACTTGAAGAAGATATTTTTGGAAGAACATGTGCTATCTATAGGAATCTTCAAGTCAGAAGCCAAAAATAAGTAACATTTTAGAGCAGGGATGGCAACTTTTTTTTTTTTTTTTTTTTTTTTTTTTTTTTTTTTTTTTATAAAAAGGAAGGCGTATAAAGTCTAAGATCTGGAGTTTGAAAGACAG
>NW_004568181.1:0-2121 GCF_000260355.1 Condylura cristata | reverse complement strand
TTTTTTTTTTTTTTTTTTTTTTTTTTTTTAGCTCCTGCCTGCTTTTCTCTTCTTCATCTTCTGGAAGTTCCAAGCCCTCTTTGGTGACTGTCAATAAAGTCTTCCCCTCCCTCTAATTCCTCCAGCTGCTGGACACAGCAATCATCTGTAGGCTCGGTCCGGTCCAATAGAGGACCTCTAAGCTGTGCTTCCAAAGACGTTCCCCAAGTACTGAGTGGGCTATCTGGTCCTTGGTCTCACCTGTGTTGTGGTAGATGTTTCTGCTTTCCTTTCAATCGTGTGCAACCGTCCTTGAGAAAGACCATCTCATCCCCAGAAACAGGCCATCGCATCCCCAGAAACCAGCTCAGAATGTTTCTTCTCCTTTTGAGAGTGTTTGTGTCTCACAAATTTAACAAATTTTAGAGAACTGCTCATAACACTCTGCAGTTTCTTTTATCTTGTGCCTGTTCAGGGAGGTGTTTTCAGTATTTTTGGAACAAATTCTTTACAATTTCAAGAGCTGGCTTTGTTGACACACCTCAAGGGAAATATTACAGGGAGATCCTCAGACTCCACCACACTGCTGAGGAAATTTAGATCCTCCCACTTATTTAAGATATAGCTGAGATGATTGGGAAGGGAAGGAACTTTGTGGTCATCTGAGGTAAAAACTTGGGTGCACACAACTTAATGGCGCTCTTTATCTTTTCCTTAGCATAAAGGTCAAATGGGGGCACATCTTGGAACAAAAGGAAAGGCTCTGAATTCCAACTGTTCTTCAATGGAAAATGCTTCACTGACATATCATCCTCTGAGTCATCGGTCAGCACTTGTAGAAATTCTCCATATTCTCCATGAGTGTTATCGTTGCGATTCCTGACCCAAATAGGCTTTGTTTAGTTCAGGTCTTCTTGATTAATACACTTCCCTTAACCTGCTGCTTGCTGCGTCTACTTCTCCATCTTCTCCTCACCCTTCTCCTCCCCTTCCTGTCCCTCCTGCTCTCCTTCCATTTCCTCCTCCTCCTCCTCATCTTTTTCTTCCTCCTCCTTCTGCTCTTCCGCCCTTCCTCCTCCTCCTCAACCTCCTCCCTCTCTTTATTTCCATCCTTCTTTCCTTCCTCCTCTTCAACAGCACCAGCAGCTTCCATTTCAGGTTCATCTATTAGGTGCAGGTCTTAATGACTGGGGTGTCCAATGAGAGGTATAAACCCTCCAAATCATCGGGAAATGCTGCAGATTGACATTCCCTCTTAAATGTGGGTTGCTGGGCCAGGGGTGGGGTTTGTCACAAGAATGTGTCTCCCCCTTTCCTCCCCACTTTGCTGTGTAACTTTTCTTCTTTCCCTGGTGTGCAGGAGTCCTCCCCGTAGGGTCGACATTGTTTTTATTCACCCCCACCCCCAAGAGAAATCGTTCCACATGCAGCTGTAGAGCTGGAGTGTCCAAGGGAGAAAGTAGGTTTGTTGTCTTCCTGCCTCGTCAGGTTGACCCAGAAGCTGTGAGTATGGAGATTCATACTGTTTGGAGACTGTTCCCTAGGTAATTGCCGGAACTGGGCTTCCTAAAAAGTTTTGCAGGTGTCTGACTGCTCGAGCTGATGATTCTGGGCTAGAGCTAGCATGACAGACTCCCACTTATTTAAGATATAGCTGGAATGATTGGGAAGGGAAGGAACTCTGATAAAAATAAGCAGGTGAGGGCTGGCAGTGTTTACTGCCACAAGTGTGCAGCCTAATTTGATCCAGTCAAGCCCTTAGGCACTTAATGGCCGAGAGCACGTTTGAAAAAGAAGTTGAGGCTTCTGAATGTCAAGAAGCCTTTGATGAATTCAGAGGCAGTTTGGAAAAGGACAAGATTTGGACCTCTCTTGATTACAGTAACTTCTTTGCTATACTATATAAATTTTGAGGCAGGGACTTGAGGTTACATTGAGCAAGGATAAAGAAGGGAGAAAAGGGGAACTGTCATCTACACGGCTGGTGACATTTCTTGAGTGTCTGTTGTGTGCCAAGCACATGCTAAGCATTTTATGTACTTGAGCTCATGTAATCGTTACCATCCCACAAGGTGAGAAGCGATATTACACAAACTTTCGGGTCAGGATTCCCATTATGTAACAACCGGTCCGGCATAAGAC
>NW_004568180.1:0-2106 GCF_000260355.1 Condylura cristata | reverse complement strand
ATTTTCTCCCAATCAGTGGGATGTCTCTTTGTTTTGTGTGGTGTCTCTCTTGCTGTACAGAGGCTCTTTAACTTGATGTAGTCCCAGCTATTTATTCTTTCCTTCACTATCGTTGCTTTGGGTGATGTATCTTTAAAGATATTGAGGTGTATGTCATGCCGAGTTTCACCTACCTTTTCTTCTAGATATTTTATGGTTTCAGGTCTTATGTCTAGTTTTTTAATATATTTTAAGTTGCTTTTTTGTGCATGGTATGAGATAGTAGTCTAGCTTCATTTTTAACAAAGTGATTCTTTTTAAGCAGCTATTAATCATCTACTTCTGGGAGCAGAGGGGCATGACTCTACACCGGTCGCTTTCTGGGCACTCATAACCATGCCCCATCACCCAAAGGTTTTCCTCCAGAGCACATGCATTTTCGCTCTGCCTTTGGAGCTCAGGTTTGAGGCCCAGTCATTCGCTGTACAGAATCTCAGCCAACAGTGATCAATCCTTTATCGTTAGTATTGTGTGAGAAAATTTTCTTCTAATCAGTGGGATGTCTGTTTGTTTTGTGTAATGTCTCTTGCTGTCCAAAAGCTCTTTCACTTTATGTAGTCCCAGCTGTTTATCCTTTCTTTCACTATCCTTGCTTTGGGTGTTGTATCTTTAAAGATGTTACTGAGGTGTATGTCGTGCAGTGTTTCGTGCACCTTTGCTTCCGTATTTTATAGTTTCTTATGTCTATGTCTTTAATCCACTTTGTGTTAGTTTTTGTGCATGGTGCAAGATAGTGATCGAGCTTCTTTCTTTCTTTTTTTTTTTTTGCATATAGCAGCCCAGTTTTCCCAGCAATTTTTGTCAAACAAACTTTCATTGTTCCATTGGTATTCTTTGCTCCTTTGTCAAAGATTAGCTGCCCATAAACCTGTGGGTTTATATCTGGGTTTTCTATTCGAATCCACTGGTCTGTGTGTCTGTTATAGTACAATGTAGTTTTGATTATTATGGCTTTGTAATATGGCTTGAAATCTGGGAGTGTGTTGCCTCCTTTCTCTTTTGTTTTAGTCAGGAGAGTTTTGGTTATTCGAGGTTATTTGTGGTTCCATATGAATGTCATCAGTATTTGTTCTATTTATTTGAAGTATGTCATTGAGGCTTTTATTGGGATAGTGTTAAATCTGTATATTACTTTTGGTACAGTTGTCATTTTTTTTTAAGGTTTATTTATTTATGCATACAGAACTGGGGTACAGGCCAGAGGTGCAGGGGCAGTAAAAGGATTCACCAGAGACAGAGTGGGGAGCAGAACAGGCCTACTGACGAAGTACACTGCTGAGGAGCAGTGCACGGGTCAGGAGAGGTCTGCCACGCCATGTGGTCACCTCCGGGGCAGGCGGAGATCAAACTCATGCAGAAGTGACTTTAGCTTCTTAGTGCTGTGCTTTAACCCACTGTGCCACCAGGGTGGGCCTGTACCACATCTTCTTAATCCAGTCTTCTATTTTGGGGCACCTGGGTTCCACATCTTCCCTATTTTAAATAGAGTAACATAAACATGGGGGTGCAGGTGTCCTTTTGAATCAGTGTCCTTTGGGTAGATACCTAGAGTGGGATTGCTGGGTCATATGGAAGCTCTATTTTTAGCCTTTCAAGAAACCTCCAAACAGCTTTCCATAGTGGTTGTATAAGCTTGCACTCCCACCATCAGTGTAGGAGAGTTCCTTTTTCTCCACATCCTCACCAACATTTGTTGTTACTAGTTGTTTTAATATGTGCCATTCTCACTGGTGTGAGATAGTATCTCATTATGGTTTAATTTAGTGAGATAGTATCTCATTATGGTTTAATTTACATTTCCCTTATTACAAGTGATGCTGAACATTTTTCATATGCCTGCTGGCCATCTGCATGTCTTCTTTGGAGAAGTGTCTTTGTAGCTCTTCTGCCCAGTTTTAAAAAAGATTTATTTATTTATGCTTACAGAACTGATGTACAGGTCAGAGGTGTGGTGGGTGAGGATTCACCAGAGACAGAGTGGGGAACAGAATAGATTCTGCCCATTTTTTTATGCGGTTGCTCACTTTATTTTTGTTGTTTCACCAGTTTTTTTTTTTTTTTTTTTTT
>NW_004568179.1:0-2126 GCF_000260355.1 Condylura cristata | reverse complement strand
AGGGAGAGAAGCAGCTTTACTTCTTTCTTTTCAACCCATACTGTATCTTTGCTCTTTTGCCTTGCTCACTGTAACTGGTTCGAACTCTATGGTGCAATATCATGCAATGTCAAATAGAGGAAAAGAGTAGAGATCTCTGCCTTGCTCCCAGTCCTCCTGTTACAGGAATTTTTTTCATCAAGTATTGTCACTTAAGGATTGTGTTAGCTGAAGTAGGTTTCATTGGTACCCTTTACCAGGTGAGGAAGTTAACATCTATTCCTAGTTTGTTGAACGTTTTTGTCATAAATTAGTAGTTCATGTTTTTTCCTTACATCTACTGAGTTAATTCTATGAGCCTCATCTTTTATTCAGTGAAAGTGGTGAATTGCATGGATTGATTTTGTTTTATTAGGGCACCATGCCCATACTTTATTAGACACATTAAGATGATCAGAAAGTCAAACCATGAAATGAACTGAAGAAGGGCACACTATTGGGATGTTTCTTTGCTGTAAGAATGACTTCTTTGAAATTTCTTTTTTTTTTTTAGGTTACGCTTCTAAAGCGCTTTAGGAACTAGGTTGATTTATGGAGTTAGTTAGCTTTCAAGAATATGATTTCTAATCACTCCTATCTAAAATTCCCTAGACTTTACCCAACTTTTAATACAACTTTCCAAACTGACCCCCAAGAGTAGAGAGTAATATATTGTTCTAGGGTTAGCCAAAAGCTCCCTATTCTTTCAGTGGTTTGTTAATGATGCTTTTACTCAAGAAAATATTTCAATTATTTCTAATAAAGTAACTTTACTAAGTTATATTATCATACAGTACAGTGCCTATATTTAAAACATATGGTTTGATAAGTTTTGACCAATGTATATACCTATAAAGCATCTAGTGAACCTAACCATCACCCTCAGAAATTTCCTAGTCTTGCTTAATAATCCCTCACCACTTCCCCATTCCATGCAAGTACTGACTTGCTGTTACTGTAAATTAGTTTGCATTTGCCACAGTAATATTAGGTTACGCTTCTAAAGCGCTTTAGGAACTAGGTTGATTTATGGAGTTAGTTAGCTTTCAAGAATATGATTTCTAATCACTCCTATCTACTCCTTTGGATGAGGGGTTTCAAGGTCTTGTTTCTTATAATTGTCTTAACGTAGATCCATGTTTGCATGTACAGTTAATTTCTTTTAATTGATGAGTAGTAGTATTCCATTGTCTAGATATAGATGCCAGAATTTCCTTCACTTAGTCAGTTATGGATGAACATTTGGATTATTTCTAGTTTGAAACTAATAGAAACTAAGCTACTGTGAACATTTATGTACACATCTTCATCTGGACAGTTTTCATTGTTCTTTGGTGAAATGGCTATATCATATGGTTGATCTAAGAAACAGCCATACAAAGTGGTTATGCCATTTTTCATTCCATTCAGCATTTTACTTTTCTTTATGTTCTTCCTGAATTGAGTATCAGACAGAGTAATGCTGGTTTCATAGACGAGTTGGGGAAAGTACTCCCCAAGTGTAGTGTTAATAACATTCAATTTACTATGCCTTTTCAGCCTTTTTCTTCTAACTGATTTGTTCTGTTAAATACTGAGAGACAGATATTAAAGCCCATACCTATAATTGTGGATACGGTATGTCTTCTTTTAATTCTTCTGAGTTTCTGAATCACGTATTTTTAAGCTTCATTTTTAAGTGCATATACTCAAGGTCATTCTGTCTTCTTATGTCATGCAGTGCCTTTTTCATCTTCAGAAATATACATTGTCCTGGAATCTACTTAATCTCATTTAATATGGCCACTACAGCTTTCTTAGAAATATTGTTTGCATAGTATATCTCTTTCATCCTTTTCTTTTAATCTGTCTTTATATTGTAAGTGTGTACATGTAATTGGTTTTTACTTCTTTACTCAATCTGGCAATCCCTGGCTTTTATTTGAAATGTTTAGTCCATTTACATTTAATATGGTTTAGGCTACAGTTAGATTTATCATTTATATTTCTTTTATTATGTATCTTTCATTTTTCTTCTTACCTTCTTTAATATTAATCAAGATTTTTCTCCTGTTTTCTAGTGATACAGTACTCTTAATGGTTACTCTGTGGTTTATAATATATACAGC
>NW_004568178.1:0-2125 GCF_000260355.1 Condylura cristata | reverse complement strand
AAAAAAAAAAAAAAAGAATCCACATGGTCTCCAAAATTCTCCAAGATCATATAATCTAGTTTAGGAGCTGAGACACAAAAATAACCAGAACACAACAGCTTGCACTGACTTGAAGCCTGGATAAGAATATCTGAAACACCCCACCCACCTCATAAGCTTGTCTCTTGGATAAAAATTAGACAGTTGATGTGGTCGGGCTTCAGGAGGACAGCAGCAGCAAAGCCCTTTACGGCTCACCCGCCACATCCACACCCGCCCTGGGCAAGAAGCACAGGCTCTGATGTCAGAGCCTCAGTTTCCTGATCTGTGAAATGGGAATGATACTAGTTCCTACCTAGGGGGCTGCGGGAAAATGGGGGCTCCATGGTGTGGAGTTGGCACAGTGGCAGAGTGTACGTGCTCAGCACATGTGAGGTACTGTTATTATTATTGCTATTATTTGAATATTATACTTGAGCCTCTTCAAACCCCCACAGGGGAGACAAGGCAAGGCTGACCATTTCTACCTTATGGCTGAGGACACAGACAAGGAAGGGCTTGCCTGCTAGCAGTTGCTTCTGCTGATGATGGCAGTCAAGGGAGGACCAGTCTGATTCCAAGGTTTGCATTCCAAAAGGGTCAGGTCTAAGAGATGCCTGTGGAGTGCCAGATGGAGGTGTAGGGAGAGAGCCAGTGTTCCTGGAGAAGTGGGGATATTCTCAGAGCCTGGGCCTAATGAGGGGACTGTGACAGGATGGGCAGGCTCTCTTTGGGGCTCCATGCTTGCCTCATGGAGAGCTGGGGTACGGTGGGGGCGGGAAGCGATTGGGGTTTATCCCCCCCAAGCTTGCCTCTACTATCTGATCCCCATGCCTTTTCAGGTACCAGGTCCCCACCCCCAAGGGTGCCTCTCCTGAGTGCCTGTTTCTCGAACTGATGCATTCTCCTCTATAAATACCAGCTCTGGTATTTGAGGTTGGCAGCTGTTGCTGCCAGTGAGACGGTGAGTTGACATGAGGCTCCTGACAAAACACAAACCCCTGGTGTGTGGGTGTGGGTGGTGTGAGGAGGGGGATGAATCAGAGAGGGGGTGGGGGATGCACACAAGGGTGCAGAAGCCAGGGAAAGTGGGTAGGGCAGGGGTGAAAATGAACCCAGCAATTGGAAACTGAAAGCAATACAGACCTTTCTGGAAATCACACTTGTTTATAAAATGGAGGCCCCGCCCTCACCGATGGAGGCAGGGAGGGCCCACGCTAGTTCAGAGGGAAACTGAGGCCCAGGGCTGGAACCCAGTCCCTGCGAACCGACCTGAGCAAGCTCTAGCCAGGGCTGCTCCCCACGCCCAGGTATCCAGCCTCCCTACCTGCCTGGAGATCCTTCGCTTCCAAGTCTAGGTCTCTGCCTGAGTCCTCACAACTGCTGCCACTTCCAGAGACACTTCAGAGAAAACGCAGACTTGTGGCCTTTCTGGGAATAGGCCTTGCCCTAAAAAAGAGAGAGAGAGAGAGAAAGTTCATCAGCACCAAAGCCATGAAGGCAAAGAGCTTCTGGCAAAAGTCAAGGGAAATGCTGAGAGAAACAGGGCTGGGGCCTGGGACTTAGGATTTCCTGTCTGACATTCTCCTTTCCAGGGGTCTCTGCTCCTCCTTGCTTGCTGACCTCCCTCCCTCTTCTCCTAGTCCAGAAAGTCCTCCCTAGGCCACAGGAGACAAAGTTGTTACAAGTTGTATTTCAGCGTTCCCAGTTCCATTCCAGGATTAGTCCTATTCAGGTCAGACCTAAATTCTGCAGTTCTCTGTGTGGGATCTAAGTCACAGTGGGCTCTTTGTAGTGTGTGTGTTCATACCCCCACCCCCCACACCCCCCACCCACTGCCCCACCAGAATATACCATTTGTTAGCAGATTAAGGAGATGAGAAATAAAGCTTCTAGGCCACTTTGAATGATAAGGACTGTGCTGCCTGGGCTGTGTTAAGAATCCACATGGGGGCCCTCCCTGGTGGGCAGCAGGTTAAAGAACAGCACAAAGAAGCTAAAGCCACTTCCATCCCACCTGCCCCGGAGGTGACCACATGGCGTGGCAGACCTCTCCTGACCCTCCCGCTGTTCCCCTCAGCAGTGTACTTCGTCGATCTGCCTGTTC
>NW_004568177.1:0-2134 GCF_000260355.1 Condylura cristata | reverse complement strand
TTTTTTTTTTTTATTCACTAGTACAGTTGTATATTTGATGAGTTGATTCAAACACAGTCTCTTCCTAAACAGAGTTTCTCAGTCCTTTTGCAGTGAGTCCTGTGCTTTGGCAGATAAACACTTGATTGTGATTCTTATCCTGAGAATGAAATTCCTACATTTATTCCTGGGACAATAATGCAAATTCTGCTCAGAGTGAAATATGGTGCCATCATTTTTGGAAGGCAATTTGGAGTTATTCATTAATGATAACTTTGCATGCTCTCTGACTTAATAGTTCTACTTCTAGAATGTATGGTTTGTATTAAAGCATTCATGATAGCATTGTTTTAAATATTAGTGAAAAGTGATGGAAGAAGCAAATATACAACAAGTGCTTTATAGTACAATAAAATACAATAGGAGACCAAAGTTATTTTAAAATATGGGCTTGCTTACCCTCTGTGTCCTGGATAAATTGGAAAAATGCTTATGAAATACTGTTAAGTTAAAACTGCAAGTTCTAAGTCAGCATATATAACATGATTCTGCTTTTGTTAAGACATATGCATTTTATGTAAACATAATATTTGCTATTGTACAGAGGAATATCTACAATAAGAGATACCAAATACTTAAAGTTAAGTTTTAGTAACAAATTACTAAATACTAATTTATTACCAAATACTTAAACTATATTTTAGTAATAAATTAAGGAAAATGTTTCCTATGATAAATGAATACTCAGTGCTTGAGATGTTTATACTATTCATGTGCTATTTCCCTTTTGATAAGTAAAAAATTTTAAAGTGCAAAAAGACAGACTCAAGAATACCCAAAAGTATTCTATCCTATTTCAAAAAGAAAACATCAGAAACAAAAACAAACAAAATCCAGTGTAGGGCATTGAAACATCTTAATCAGTGAGTCCACAGGCAGTCAGGAAAGTGGGTCTCTACTATCATTCACATCTCACTTTCCTTACTACCACTTTGCCAGATGGCTACAACCAGGGCCCCAAGCAAACATGCAGCTCTTATTCTTTTCCCCTTAGCTCAGAGTGATTCTTTAAGATATGTTTAATATTAAGGGGCTATGAGTGAGCACCTTCTACATAGATGTATTATATAAAAAGTTTAAATCCCGGCCCTCCCTGGTGGCACAGGGGGTTAAAGAGCAGCACTAAGAATCGAAAGCCACTTCAGCATGAGTTCGATCTCCACCTGCCCCGGAGGTGACCACATGGTGTGGCAGACCTCTCCTGACCCGCCCGCTGCTCCCCTCAGCAGTGTACTTCGTTGATCTCCCCCAATAATCTGTTATCCCTTATGGACCAAGTGATTATTGTGTTGTTTATAATAACTGTTCTACATTCCTTATGGAAATTGTAATTATGATGCTGAATATTCAAACTGCAAGCCACTTTTCTCAAGGAAATTGTAATTATGATAATGCAGTATTTACCCAACCAATGTTTTCTAGTCATTGTTCTCTTTGAGGGATGAAGAGGTGAGAGAAAAACACTGAAATAAAACATCCTGTTGGGATCTCAGATATGTATTCTGGAAAGTCATCATAGTTAAATAATATGTGCTATTTGGCAGGCATGACACCATCATACTGACATGACATATGCATGTATTATATACAGCTATCCACAAATTATTTGTTTCTCACTTAAATGGCACACCGACCTCATCATATAAGTTAAACATTACTATCTGCATTTTGTTTTATTTTGTTTCTTCTAAAATTTATTTTTATTTGTTTATTCATATAAGAGCCAGAGGTGTAGGCCAGAAGTACAGAGATGGGGGTAGTAAGAAGATTCACCAAAGATGAGTACAGAGCAAAGCAGGTGGGCCTACTGAAATACACTGTTGAGCGGGGCAGATGACAGGACAGTAGAGGTCTGCTGTACCTTGTGGGTCACCTCTTTGGCTGGGGATGAAACTCCTGTTGCAGTGGCTGGTGGTAGCTGAGAAGTTAACCTCTACACCAGCAGGGAGTTCCCACTACTTGCATAATATATGGCTCAGGAAATGCTAAGTAAGCTACTCAACATCACACAGCTGTTAATGCTAAAGTTTAAACCCAGGTCTGGCAGAATTGAAAATCTATTTATAAACTAATTGTCAAAGACTTTTTTTTTTTT
>NW_004568176.1:0-2143 GCF_000260355.1 Condylura cristata | reverse complement strand
TAAAACGTGTGAGGAATCATCAAAATCAGTACAGTGGTACCCACTGCTATCATGCTCAACTTTGGAACAAATTTGTGCCTGGTAGAAAGAGCTCTTATTTTATACACAGGGCTTCTTCTCTTCTATGAGTTAGGGGGGACAGTTTACTGCTCCTCACTTAAGTCCCCGTATTTTTTTTTTTTTTTTACCTTTTGATTTCATTATTCTCATCCAAAATGTCTTTCTGAACTTAAGGAAAAGAAACTTCTCAATAAATGCAGATGCTACCCCAATTTACCAATCCAACCACACTCTTGTTCTGAGTTAGGTCTCCACCAGAATTTTTTCTGAATTCCTGTTTTCTAAGGTTCACTGCTTTCTCATTTCTCCCCTCCTGTCTTTAGTTCAGATGCTTTTCAAGTTAGTGCTCTCCATAGCTATCACCTTATGCTAGATTAACATATCAAAGTGATAAAAGTTTAGTTTTAAAGCCTGGAATTTTGCCATCGTCTTACTGTATAATCTTGGGTAAATGACTTACCATCTCTTGGCCTCAGTTTCTTGACTGTGCATAAATCCTGTCTTAGGGTTGCTATGGTGAGGATTATGTAAGTTAAGATTTACTAAGTGTCAGTCATAGTGCAAGCACTACACATGTGATTGTTAATAGTTCTAAATGTAAACAATAATAAATAATAAATGCAAGTAAAAGACTCATGCATCCAGCATAGTTTGAAATATATTTGATGAAAACAGTAAAATTTCCAGGAAGCAAAAATATGTTTTTGAGGGATAGTCCACACCCTTAACTTAGTCAGTGTAACCAAAATCTGTGTTTTCAAATTCCTATACAGTGGCCTGGATTCATGCAAATGGAAAATATGCAAATGGGCTTGACCTTGTGTTTTGTACCCTTATTACACTCAATACACCTCTGTCAGTTTTGCCCAGAAAATTTCATTTATCCTCCATCTTAAGAAAACCTACTTTAAAAAAAATCTGATGTCAGTGATTAACAACCTAGTGCAGATTTAACATGAGTAATTTTATCTCCATTTTTCCAGACCAATTTTGTTTTTCTGCCTCCTCTTTATTCTCCCCCAGATGTGGACTAATCCTGATCATCTGTGATGCTAACACTTGGACCCTACTTAATTATAAGAATCACGGTGCATTTCAGGGCAGATATTATGTCCTGGGACTGCTGAAATGACTGTCCCCTACCTGTTCTGTGTCCACTATGAACCTCTGCTCTGAAGCCTCATGACATTATATAGCCTGGGATCATGGCAGTGATTGATTCATGAAGACCAGGGTAGGTTTGTTGCCATCTGGGGAAGTTTCCAGATCTCTAAAAGAAAATTATTAGCACAAGAAAGAGATTCATCTATGAATAAGATTCTCAAGATCTCTACTAACATTATTCAACTTCTTGATAAATACATGTAGGGAAAATATCCTGTCTACTAGCCAGTATATCCAAACAGATTCTTTTTTTTTTTTTTAATCTCATGAGATTTGAGGGGCTTTTTTGAGGTCCATAAAGTATCTGGCACTAGATGGAATATATATTGTCGGCATGAGTTCACATGAATTGCAAGTTGCTCTTCAGAGTCCTGAATCTACGCAAAACTAGGAAACCATGATGATGAGTTGAAAATTATTACTTTTTCGTAATTTGTGATTAGTGAACATTTCTTGTCTCACCTGAAAGCTGTAAGGTCCAGGCACCTGGGCAAGGCTAAGGGCAGTAATCTTGATCAGGGACTGTTACTGTCTGCATCCCAGGAGCCTCCTAACGTCTGAGAACTGCCTGCTTTGTGGGAAGTGAAAAGCATCATCGATGAATAAGTTTCTGCAAGAGCAGCTTCCATGCCCTATAAAAGCTTCCTTATGTTCCCCAGCGGGTACGACTTTTCTGACCACCATGGGCATTCTGTGAACCTCACCTGGGAGCATAATAAAGTTCCTGCCTTTCCTTTAGAAACTTTGTCTGACCTTCCATTCTTTAATTTCTCTGAACCTTTAGCTTGTGCTATCAACCAGCGAAATCTGTGTCCCCTGGCACGGGGGTCACCCTCCAGTTCCAAGGAGCCCATTCCACCATTGCAGATGCCACATGCCCAACACTGGTCACAGACCTGTGTCTTTGCCTAGACCCTGT
>NW_004568175.1:0-2097 GCF_000260355.1 Condylura cristata | reverse complement strand
ACGAAGTACACTGCTGAGGGGAGCAGCGGGCGGGTCAGGAGAGGTCTGTTGTGCCATGTGGGTCACCTCCGGGGCAGCAGCGTTGGAACTCATGCTGAAGTGGCTTTAGCTTCTTAGTGCTGCGCCACCAGGAGGGCCACGAGTAGGCAGTTTTAAAGGATAAGAGCTGCATTTTGAAAGGGGCAGATTTAAGAGAAACCTGCACAGACTTAGGAGGGCGGCCTTATGGCTAGGAGTGTCATTGTACCAGAACAAGAGGTGTTCTTACATAGTGTTTTTTGGTGGAGATTATTCCTCTGTGAAATTGTATTGCTTTGGGGTCCAGTCAGTTTGATTTTGTGTAACAAATAATTCTTCCTTGCCCCACCTCACTCAGATTCCTGGAAACTTCCATAGGCAGTTTAACAACTTGTTACTCAGCCCTACCCCACGTCTGACTTTTAAACTTTTGAGACCTTCCATCTTAACTTTTCTACTTGGCAGCTCTCCTCCGTGCCCCCCGGAGGTGGGCAGTTGTCTCTCCTTTTTCCTTTCTCCTTTTCCTAATAAGTCTACCCTTTTATATATTTTTTTTAAATTTTATTTATTTTTTATTTTTTAATTTTTTTTAAAGATTTATTTATTTATGCATACAGTATTTGTGTACAGGTCAGAGGTGCAGGGACCTTGAGAGGACTCACCAGGGACAGAGTGGGGAGCAGAACAGGCAGCTGTACTGAAATACACTGCTGAGGGGAGCAGTGGGCGGGCAGGATAGGAGAGGTCTGCTGAGCCATGTGGGTCACCTGGATCAGATTTGCACTGCACAGGCCTCAGCCAGCTTCACAGTGCTACACTTTAACTCCCTGCGCCACCAGGGTGGGCCCCCACCTTTGATTTTTTAAGCCTCCCTGCACCTGGCTCCCCTATGTCCTGTTCTTGCTGTAGTTCCCCCCTCCTTCCAGATCCTAGACTTGGAAGCAAGTTGGTTACCGCTGCCTATGGAGTGCCCCCCACCTGCCTACAAAGAAAATCAGGTTCCTGTTTAGTCCAGTCCGGCTGCTCTAAACAGCACTCAGAGACTGGCTAGCTTAGAAGCCACAGAAATGAATGTCATATTCCTGGAGGCTGAAGTCCAAGACCAAGGCACCTGCTTCTGGAGAGGGCACAGCTCACACCTTCCAGCTCTATCCTCTTCCCGTGGGAGAGGCCAAAGGGAGCTTACTAATTAGAATTTTTTTTCTAATGCCATTCATGGGGATTTGCCCCTCGTGACCTACCACCCTCAGGTCCACAAACCATAACACCAGACCTAGGATTTCAACATAGACGTTTGAGGGGCACACAAACATCCAGACCAGACCATACCAGAGGAGCTCACAGACTGGCTGTAGAACCTGGGGCAGGAGTTCAGAGTGAGATTTTGGGGAATTCCAGGAATGACACTCAAGGTTTCAAGTTTATGATGTAAGTCATGGAGATTGATTTTGATTTGAGTGTGAGATCCTCCCTCGGAGCCCTGTCTTCCCTGGGGGTCTGCCTCATGGTTAGAAAAGTCTTTCTCGAAGGAAAAGCCATTGGCCAGGTCCCCAGCTGGCAGGGGTGGCCAGGGCAAGGATTACCCGAAAGTAGCGCTTGGAATCCAGAAGGTTAGGGAGAGTTTGTGCTTCACTGTCTCCTTAGGCTCCAGTTTAACCTTTTCTGTGGCTCTCTGACTTAGGATAGAGCCTTTCCTCAAATGCTTGGCACCAAAAAGCCGGGTGACAGCTGGAGGGTGTGCTCAGGCACAGTTTAGTGTCTAGAGGTCCACATCCCTCTCCCTGGCACTCCCTCCATAGGTCTCACTGTGCTTGGGTCCCCGGCACTGAGCACTCAGCTCTTTTTCTGAACCATGGTGCTAAGTCTCCTTTCCCACACTGCTCATCTTTCAACCTGTCTTCTTCCGTTATGATAATTTTATTTTATTTTTTAAAGATTTATTTATTTATGCATACAGAACTGGGGTGCAGGCCAGAGGTGCAGGGGGTGAGAGGATTCACCAGAGACAGAGTGGGGAGCAGAACAGGCAGATCCACGAAGTACACTGCTGAGGGGAGCAGCGGGCGGGTCAGGAGAGGT
>NW_004568174.1:0-2152 GCF_000260355.1 Condylura cristata | reverse complement strand
CTTCGTCCATCTGCCTGTTCTGCTCCCCACTCTGTCTCTGGTGAGTCCTGCCACCTGCCCTGCACCTCTGGCCTGTACCCCAGCTCTGTATACATAAATAAATTAATCTTTAAAAAAATAATTGAAAGTAGATTTCTCATTGTTTAGTAGCTATTATTTATGATCCCAAATGATAAGTCTCAAAAGATTTTTCTGTCAGAGCTCTGGCATATGAAAAACACTTCTAGAGCAGGGAACTAACCCTTAACACATGGGAACTTATATCAGTCATTTAAATTTCTAATTGGAAATTTTAATTTTTTTCTGATGTCCCTTTGGAACATTTCATTTTTTACTTTGTTGAATCGTTTTTTTCTTATTTTCAATCTCAGGTGTAGTGAGAACTGGCTTTTCCCTTTTCTTAGATTTTTGATGAGTTCTATACAATAAAATTAGTAAAAACAATGATACCAGAAATAAAGGAAACAACCATACCATTAGCAGGAATGGTTTTCTATCCCAATTTGTTCGAAGACTAGGGCCGCTGACCACACTACCCCCATCTCCTGCTTTTAAGCAGAAAGGAGGGCCCCAGTGAGGTTGGCAGTGGCAATGGTCTCTGTTGTTACAGATGCCCTTCTTGTTACACGTCTCCTGTGAACATGTTTTTCTTAAGCCTGTCGGAGGGACACACTTCCTCTGGATGCAGAGACGGTCCACACCACACTCCGTTCCATCTTTCACCTCCCCGATATCAGGAGAGCTTATCCCCAAATGGTAGTCTGTACCCCAGCAATTAACCTCATTGAATCGAGTCCAGTGCACAGTAGTGTGATTGCTCAGAAGAGGGATTTCAGTCACATCGTCACACTGAACCCTCCCACACAGGACATCCGCCATATCGCATTTTACATAGGTATCACCTTGGAAACCACAGTGCCCAAAGCGGTCCCCTTGGGTGTTCATCTCACGATAGCATCTGTGATTTGCACTCTTGGCCTCTTTGCCAAAAATGTTCCTGCACTGCACCTCACGGTTGTTGCATCTCTTTTCATAGCAGTGGCCACTGTCTGAGCAAGGGACCCCGCCCTGCACGTACACGTCCTCGGGACAGAGCGAGGATGTCCCGTTGCACCACTCGGGAAGGTCACATTCGTTTTCTGGTTCTCTGCACAACACGCCCGATGGCAAGAGTTTGCATTCGTGGCAGCAGAGTCCAGAAGCACACTCAGTGCCGGGGGTCAGGGTGCAGTCTGCCTGACAGCAGGGATCTTCTTCACAGGACATCACTGAGCCACAGTCACACTCTTCTCCGTAGTCCACCACACTGTTCCCACAGCGCTTGTGCCTGAAGACTCTGTCTGGCTGGGGAGGAGACCTCAGACAGGTTGTTGTAGCAATAAAGTCCCGAAAACTAGCATAACTACAATTGCTGAACTTAGTTGCTGTCACTTTCCAAGGATACATGATGCAATGTTTTTCTCCACATGTACACAATGGATTATCGTGTTTCATTCCTAGGTTATGACCAAGCTCGTGTGCTATACTGTAGGCAAAACTATGCAGCTTGTCAAAACGAGCACTAAGAACTGCACAATTACTTCTTGAGATGCACACTCATGCAACATAGGCTAATCCAACAGTTTCTCCATAATGTTTCTTTACAAACACATGGACAACATCATGTGGCAAGCGGGCATCAAAGCCTCCATGCTTCCATTTGCAAAATCTATCCAAGAAAATTTCAATCTTATCTGAGGGGAGTGGGTTTGACTGTGTCCAGACCTCGATGCTGATTAAAACGACTTCCGCTTTCAGGGGTATGTAAAAGCCATTTAGGTAATTCATAACGAGGCACACTTCTGTGTACACCTCTGAGACATTGCTTCCCTTATGAAGATAGCGATTGTGGTCTACCACCACGGCCACCTCCACGATCTGCTCGTGGGTCCACCACCCTTCATAGCCGCTCTGCATCAGGGTGGCATCCCTGCCCTCCAGAAACTGGAGCTGGCGTGCGATTTCCTCGTCTGTTAGTCCACATCTCATGGGAGGGACTGTCTCCTCACTGTCCAACTTGTGCACCAAGTGTTCAAATGTGGTAGAATGTTCCTTGGGCTCAATTTCATAAATGATGTCATTGGTCTGTATGACTCCCCTGAGGCCCCCGAAA
>NW_004568173.1:0-2152 GCF_000260355.1 Condylura cristata | reverse complement strand
TATTTTCTCGCCTGGTCCATTAGAGTATCAATTTTATTTTAAAAAATGAAAGATATACTACAGTTATTTAGACTTGGATATTTAAAAGATATTTTTGCAAATATTAATGTTTCAGTCCCTCTGACTAAATGAAAATTGTCATTGATAAAATTCAAATTTTCAAACTATAATTAGGATTTTCAGAACATGCATATCAAGCACAGTGAGCTTGAAGCTTCCCAATAATAAAGATCCTCTTGATTTTAACATGGCTGTCAGTTATTATATAACGAGACATGACTATCTGGGAAGATCTGTGTAACTCAGTAAACAAGAATCTTTCAAATGACCAATATATGATGTTAAAAAATCATGCATTAGTAACAGACCTATTTAAAATGCAACACAAGCAAATGGATTTTCACTTAAAAACACACGTAAGAGCCACTGATAAGGTGTCACGTTCCACACTGCAACTTATCTTTAATAAACTACCCTTTGTTGAGTTACAGTGCCAAAGAATATCTGCAGAGCAGATGAGAGAATCCTTCTGATACATTTTCAACAAACACTAAAGAGATTAACAAAAATGCAAAATAATGCCATCCTTCTCTCTTTTTTCTTTTGGAAAACACCAAAAATGTTTTTATGTTAATATATAATGGGTTTATTTTTAAGTTAATAATTTAAATTTTCTCCATTTCTACTACAGTGAACACTGATAAGTATGCTATGCTTGCATACATCTAGTATGATAAAATATTGATAATGCAGATATAAAATCTCATTGGTTATCTTAATTTTAAAGAATGTGTCCTAAGACCAAAAAGCTGATAACTGCTCCAACTCATAAATGGAGGTAATGTTCCACATTTGGACTTTGGACTTCAGTCTATCAATATAAACTAAGTCAGTTAAAAAGATAAAAGCTGGCCCTCCCTGGTGGCACAGCGGGTTAAAGCACAGCACTAAGAAACAAGCCACTTCCCTGCCTGCCCCTGAGGTGACCACATGGTGTGGCAGACCCTCCCCACCCGCCTGCTGCTCCCCTCAGCAGTGTACTTTGATCATCTGCCTGTTCTGCTCCCCACTCTGTTCATGGTGAATCCTCTCACCCCTCCGCATCTCTGGCCTGTACCCCAGTCTGTATGAATAAATAAATCTTTAAAAATAAATGAATGAATAAAATAAAATAAAAAATAAAAGCCAATCGTTGTACTTCTGAAACTAAAACTGTTACATATCAATTATACTGGAATACTAATTATATAAAACTACAATAATATATATAATCATAATAATAAATTTTAAAATGGTATTTACCTTTCTTTATTTTAGGAGACCCCAAAAGATTGCCACTGCTAGGACAGGTACATGATGTATTTTCATTGGTAACAATCACTTCTACACAGCTATTACCATCTTCAGTGCTGCCACAGGCTTTGCAGCTGTTTTCTATGAAGTCTGTTTCCTTTAAGGATCAACATTAAGAGATAGTAAATACCTTCACTACAGCTACATTTTAACTTTCTTATCATTAACCAATAAAACAGGAGTTATGGTGTTAACAATTTAAAAAACAATTTTCATGAAAATTCACCAATTTAATTCACTGTAAGACTATAAACCATTAAAAATAGGAGTTAGTGGTATTAGAAATGTCTAGGATAGCGTGTCTCAAAGTATGATCTGCTGACCTCAATGGTACCCTAATTCAAGACTATTTTTGGCATAATACTAACACAAATATATTGATGGTCAAAATTAATGTACAAAATCAATGGTGGGGAAAGTAAATCAATGGTGGTAAAAGCTGTTTGTGCTTTAGCAAAACCCAAAGCAATGTACTAACAACAGCAACCAAAATGTACTATCACTGTAGTCTTCACCTGTTAAGCAAGCGATAAAATAAAAATAAAATAAAAATGTCTTACTAAGTATCAATCTGTGAAATGATATAATAGTTAAGTATGACAAAAGCACTTTTTTTTTTTTAAAGCACTTTTACTGTATATCAAAGTACAATGGCTATCTCTCAATGGCTGGCTTTTGCAACTCTAAGTTGCAAGGTGAACAAGTTGCTTTTTCCCCTGGAGTATCAATTTTATTTTTTTTTTTTAAGTTTATTTTTACATCATTTTGCACATTTTTTTTTTTCACCTCAATTGTAATC
>NW_004568172.1:0-2157 GCF_000260355.1 Condylura cristata | reverse complement strand
ACACACACACACACACACATACACACACACACCAGACTCTGAAAGTACATCTCACTTAGTGTTCAGCTTTCAGCACTTATTAAGTAGGCACAAGTCTCATCCCAGCCTGTGCAGTTCCTACCACTTGAACATGGGCTCTTTGCTGTAAGCCAGGAAGTGCATTCCACACAGATCTTGGCCTAACAACACCTTGGGAGTAGTTGCATGTCCCAGCCTGGGCTGTGCACGGCCTGATTCTACATCAAGGGCCTTCGGCCATCGCCCTGTGAGCAACGCTGCCTGTAGGCTCAGCTTCCAGTGCCTTCGGATCAGTCACACAACCCAGGCCAGGCTCCATAGGGCCTTGCTCTATATCAGTGATATTCATCAACATTCCAACCTTCCAGCCACTACAAGTAGTCTCAGAGCCATGCTCTAGAGTGGAGAGTGAGGTCCCAGAGACTTGGCCTCTAAGCCCAGCACAACCCCACCCCTCCTGACCACCAGAAGTAGGCCAGAAAATGTTTCAAGGGAGTCTCTAGCATTGTCCCAGACCCTAGGAAACTCTAGTATCTGCATCTACCATCAAGTAAATGCACAGCAAAATGGGAGAGAATGACTCAGATACAGCAAAACCCCAACTACAAGAGATGAAACCCAAAACAAATAATGGTCTCCAAATAGGAAATGCATATGCCAACAGGCATATGAAAAAATGTTCAACATCACTTGTAATAAAGGAAATGCAAATCAAAACGACAGTGCTATTCCACCTCACGCCAGTGACAATGGAACATATCTTTAAAAAAAAGCAACAGTAAATGTTGGTGAGGGTGAGGATAAAAAGGAACTCTCTTATACTGCTGATAGGAATGCAACCTGATGCAACCACTATGGAAGGCTGTGTGGAGGTTTCTCAAAGTGTTGACAGTGGAGCTTCCATATAATCTAGCAATTCTACTCGTAGGCATCTACCCAAAGGACACACACACAAAATAATTCAAAAGGACACCTGCTGACCTATGACTATTGCTGCTCTATTTACAATAAGGAAGATGTGGAGTCAACCCAACTGCCCCAAAGTAGATGACTGGATCAAGAAAATGTGGTATAAAATCACAATGGAATATTACTCAGCAATTGAAATAGATAAATGTATGCCATTTCCAGCAAGATGGATGAAACTAGAAAAGATCATGCGTAGTGAAATAAACCAGAAAGAAGAAGAACAATACCGGATGGCGGATGGTTTCACTCATAGCAGGACTGTAAGAGATCAGGGCGAAAAAAATACACACACACACACACATATATATACATGTAAACTACAATAAAGTAAAAAAAATAACATCAACTAATTTTATGAACCAGAGATATTATATGGGTGAGAGAGAAGGACAAGATAAAAACTGGGGTGGGAAGACCACATAGGACTATGGAGATGGCACATAGGTGAAGTGGTTGTGGTTAGTACACAGGGATTACAACTGAGATGAAAAAATGTACAAAAGGAAGAATAATGTAGAAAAAATACATACAAACTAAATTTATTGGCCCTCCCTGGCAGCTCAGCAGGTTAAAGTCCAGCACTGCAAAGCTGGCCCCAGCCACTTGGGTGCAAGTTCGATCTCTGGCCCCGGAGGTGACCACTTGGCACAGCAGAAGTCCCCTGACCTACCTGCTGCTCCCCTCAGCAGTTTATTTTGTCAATCTGCCTGTTCTGCTCCCCACTCTGTCTCTGGTTACTCCTCTCACAGCCCCTGAGCCTCTGGCCTGTACTCCAGTTCTGTATGAATACATAAATAAATTGTTCAAAAAAATAAATGTACTTACTACAAGAAAAAAATGTAAGTCAAACAAAGCAGAATAAAAACAGTAGATTGATATTGAAATTACATATAAAAATAAAGGTAACATATGATATAAAAATATCATGCAGCATGTACAAAACCGGAGAGAAGGCAAAAATAACACTGGAAACATGATTAACAAATCAGTATCTTGAAGATGCATTTATGGATGGAAACAAGAAAGAAAAACAGTAATGAGACAAAGGATAAAGGATGAAGAGACACTTTGAGAATTATATGACTTGCTGAGAAAAGAAATAAGAGTCATACTTATTCAGAAGAAAAAGAGAAAAGAAAATCTATTCAAGGAAATAATTAAAAAAAAAAA
>NW_004568171.1:0-2129 GCF_000260355.1 Condylura cristata | reverse complement strand
GGGCCTGTTTCCTGTACAGAAGAAAGAGCTGAGGCTGGTGGTGGTGGTTCTCCGTGGGCCAGGCAGGCCCTTGGGGCTCGGCCCCCCACCCCCAGAAAGGGCAATGTCAGCTGCTTTTGAGTGTTCTACTTGCTCGAATTTACTCCTACAAGTTTCCACTCCTAGAATTTAGGGGCGAGAAAGTGGCATCTCCTCACACCTGCGTATCTGTGAAGTGTCTGGAAACCACACCCAGGGGACGGGTTTCCAGCGAGACAGGTAGCAGAGACACCAGGTGTGTCCTCGACGCGAGCGTGTTCCCGTGCATGTAGCAAACGGAACTCGCGCGTGTGCCGTGAAGAAGACGCAGCAGGCTACGGGAATGACCTGGGGGTGCCCAGAGCCGGGGTCCTCAACTACGTGCCTGGATCGCCAGTCACACTGAACACAGTTGAAGGTATCCTAACTCACCGCTGGGAAATTTGGCGCTTCAATCTGCTTCCTGTAGAGCAGCCCATGCAGCGGGTAGTTCTCAGCTAGTTTTAGCGTCCCGCTAGGTCCTGGGTCAGCTGGACACGACGCGGCTGCATCAGCCGCCAGGCCCAGCGCGCTCCCCGGGGCTCCCGCTGGGTGTCGCTGCGCGCCGTGCGGAGAGAGGACGGGGTAGGCGCCGCCCGCCCGCGGGGATCACCCACCGGCCAGGCCACCTGACCTTCCTTCTTGCTTGCGCATAAATGCTTCAGGTCTCGAAGCCTCGCTTTGCAGGCGATTTAATCTCCTGTCCGTGTAGATAAATGCTTGGTGAGATTTAGGCCCGAATCGCCAAATGGCAGTATGTCCTCCCTTGGTTTTCACTTAGAATGAGGACCAGCAGGACAAAGGAAACCCGCCGCCTGTGAAGCCTCACACCGTCCTGCCCCGAGAGGACCCGCTCGCTCGCTGGAGGGCGGAATTTCTCCTCCTGACAAGAAACCTGTTGGGATAAAGTGAGCCGTGGTTCTGGGGGCAGTTGTGGGCGCAGCGGGACAGGATTTCCCTGCAGGGGCTTTGCTTGATCCTTCCATAAGAATAGGAGGGAGGGTTCCCCCAGCGCTGAATTTTTCCTTATTTTTATTGTAATGTCCATTTCTTTGACTACTGGTGAGGCTGAGCAGGTCGTGGAACGTGCGCACTGTTCTCTGGATCTTTACAGGTAGGGCTGTGGGCCCACGGCCCCGCCCCCACTTGCCTTCCCATGGGCTTCTCACCTGTTGAACAGACACCTCAGGGCTACATCTGCCTATCTGGGCTGGGGAGGGGAACACGGTTGATGTTTCAATTTCTCACATAATACCTTGCTCACTGCTCTGCGGAAAACCAGAATATAGATCAGATTTAACTTATATGGAGAACGTTCTCCTTTAAGCCCACCTGCGGCGTTAGACCCCAGATCTTTGAGATGCAGCGTAACTACTCCCACCTGGCAAGCACCGGGCGTCAGTCCGCAAGAGAGGGCGCTTTGCTGTACTGTGGCGCCATCTAGTGACTCTTTCAGGCAGTGCAGCTACAGAAACCGCCGCCGCTGGGATTAAAACGGACCCAGTTTAACAGCATCTCCAGGTGACCCTCGTTTGCCCTCTTAACGGATATAGCCTGCAAATGTGATTGTTCTAAATGGCAGACCGGTGTTTGAATCCACTCAACACCTCATTGTTGTTCTGAGGATAACGCTTAATCCCTTCACCTGGGCTATTACGTCTTCCCAGACCTAGGTCAGTTACTTCTGAGAAGGGTCAGGTAGGAAATACTTTGGATTTTCGCGAGCGACCTGCATTGTGACCGCTCAGTTCTGCTGCGATGCCCTGGAAGCCCCCCAGGCCCCCCGTGTGGAGGGCTGGGCTGTGCTCCAGGCAGACTTCATTTGCAAAAGCAGACGGCAGGTGCATCCAATGTCTGTCTCTTGCCGCCACTGTTTCAACCCCTGATTCAGGCTCCATCCGCAATGAGCTGCCTTTAAAGCCTTGCAGCCACGGACTTGGCTCCACTTCTTCCACAGAGACGTCCTGACCAGCAGAGCAAACTGGGGCCTCCACTCCCCAGCACCAGGCCTCCTGTGCTGCCCTGCGGTTATTCATGTCAGAGGCAGAAAGTGAACAGTGGCTGGCCTGCGC
>NW_004568170.1:0-2120 GCF_000260355.1 Condylura cristata | reverse complement strand
TTTTCATACTGGCTGTACCATTTCTCATTCAAGCAATACAGTATGAGAGGTCAAGTTTCTCCACATCATCACCAAAACTTGTCTTCTGTGTGTGTGTGTGTGTGTTTTAATAATAGTCATGCTAATAGGTATGAGGTAGTATCTCATTATTTTTATTTACTTTTCTCTAACAATTATTGATATTAAACATATTTTTAAAAAATAACTTTATTTATTTATGAATAGAAGAACAGGTGGTGAGAGGATTAACCAGAGAGTGGGGAGCTGAGGAGGTAGATCTACGAAATAGACTGGGGAGGGGAGTAGTGGGTGAGACAGGAGAGATCTGCTGTGCCATGTGGGTTCCTTGGCTGGGGATTGAATTCATGCTGCAGTAGCTGACAATAGCTTGATAGTGCTAAGACTTTAACCCCTGTGCCAGTAGGGACGCCTTGATGTTAAATTTCTTTTAATGTACCTGTTGGCCATTTGCATATCTTGGGGAATTTCCTATTGAAGTTCTCGACCTTTTTTGAAAAATCAGATTATTAGTTTCATTTTGTTTTGTTTTGTTTTGTTTTTTGCTATGGAGTTTCTTGTTTGGAAATTAACCCCTGAACAGATTGTACAGTTGCAAACATTTCCTTCCATTCCAGATATTGCCTGTTTACTCTGGATTATTTTTTCACCAATGATTCCTTACACACACACACACACACACACGCAAACACACACACGCAAACACACACACACACACCTTTGTTAGAGCTAATAAATTTAGTAAACTTCAGAATACAAAATCAACATATAGAGATCAAATTCATTTCAATACATTACTACTGAAGTGTCTATAAAATGTCCGTTTTTGCAATAGTATCACAATGGATAATATATTTAGAACTAAACTTTACGAAATAAAGGTATACTAAAAACTAGAAAACATTGATGAAAGAAATTAGGACTTAACCACAAAGAAATTAAAAAATAAATACCCTGTTTTCATGAACTGGAAGATTTAATAAAGTTAACGTGTTCAAAAGACCCAAAGTGATCTACAGAATCAGTGTTACACTTATCAAAATCCCAATCACATTTTTTTTTTAAAGATTTATTTATTCGTACAGAACTGGGGTACAGGCCAGAGATGCATATATGAGATTTTGGATATCTTGGATATCAGCCTTTGTCAGATGTATAATGTGCAAATATTTTATCCCATTCAGTAGGGTATCTAGGGTGTTTCTTTTGCTATGCAGACACTTTTTAGATTGATGTAGTATCATTTGTTTACATTCTCTTTTGTGTCTTTTGCTGTTGGAGATGAATCCACAAGCATCACTGAAGCCAATTTGATAGTGTTCGTCTCTTTTTCTTTTGTGCATTTATGGCTTGGGGACTTAAACCCATGTCTTTAATCCACTTTGAGTTAAATTCTGTCTAAGGTGTGAGCTAGTTTCATTCTTCTGCATGTGGTTGAAGGATTTCTTTTCCAAAGAACACTCCTGGCTCCTGTGTTGTGAGCAAGCTGTTCATATATGTGTGGAGTTATTTCTGGGCTCTCAATTTTATTCCATTGGACTGCACATGACAGGCTTTTCATATAGCATTGTCCTTGTGGTTCATCCAAGTCATTGTATATTACAGGATTCAGTTATTTTTAAAGACTGAGTAATATTCTATCGAACCACATTTTCTTTATTTCTTCACCAAATGGACATTTAGATTGTCTACATTAGATACTCTGAATAGTGTTACAAGGAACACAGAGATGCTAATGACTCTTCAAGATCCCAATTCAATTTTTCTTGGATCTCATTTTTGGGATTGTTGGATTGCTTCAGATTATATTTTTTAAAGATTTATTTAGTTATTCATGCATAGAAGAACTGGGTTGCAGGTGAGACATCTGGGGGCTAAGAGGATAGAATGGGGAGAAGAAACAGAGTGGGGAGCAAAAACAGCAGATCTACTGAAATACACTGTGAGGGGAGCAGCCAGCCAAACAGGAGAGGTCTGCTGTGCCATATGTGGGTTAGCGCTGTGGCCAGGGATCAAATTTATGCTGCAGCAGTGGTTGAGTGACAGCACTGAGATTTAACCCCGAAGCTACCAGGAGGGTCCTGTTCACTTTTGGCGGGGGG
>NW_004568169.1:0-2169 GCF_000260355.1 Condylura cristata | reverse complement strand
AGGAGAGGTCTGCCACGCCATGTGGATCTCCTCCGGGGCAGGCAGGGATCGAACTCATGCAGAAGTGGCTTTAGCTTCTCAGTGCAGTGCTTTAACCCACTGCGCCACCAGGGAGGGCCTGGCTCATTGTTTTGACTAGTTTTTCTATGAACTTTTTAGAGTTTTCCATGTAAATTTATTTTATTTATTCTAAATATTCATGTTTCTGCTATGTGTGAATATGATTAAAACAAAATCAACATGCTTATTCTAATTGAGATATAACCAGTTTTTGAAGCATTTTAAAGGAATAAATTTATAGTATATAGGAAACTGACATTGAGGACCTATTATGTATCAAGCAGCATCATATTATTTATTCTTCACTTCAAAATCCTCTACAACATAGTTAATTCCACTAAATTAAATTTTTTTTAAAAAAAACTCATACAGTTGTAATAATTTGGCCTTAATAAATGACTTGGTTTTAGTATGCAGTACAAGTTTTTATACCACAAATTCTAAAATTTTTAATAAGATATAGCTGACATAATAATATATTAGTTTCAAGTATAGAAAAAAATATTATATTTGTTTGTGTTATAAAATGACCACCACAGTAAGGCTAGTCAATATGTGTATCCATTAATAGTTAGAAGTTGTTTTTTTTTAAAAGATTATTTATTTATGCTTACAGAACTGGGGTACAAGCCAGAGGTATGGTTGGTGAGAGGATTCACCAGAGACAAAGTGGGGAAAAGAACAGGCAGATCAATGGAGTACACTGCTGAGGGGAGCAGCAGGTGGGTCAGGAGAGGTCTGCCACACCATGTGGGTCAGCTCCCTGGCTAGGGATTGAACTCCTGCAGTAGTGGCCTCTGAGAGCTTCATAGTGAAGTGCTATAACCTATTGTGCCACCAGGGAGAGCCCAATGGTTAGAAGTTTTTTTTTCTTTTTTTTAAGATTTATTTATTTATTTGTACAGAACTGGGGTACAGGCCAGAGATGCGGAGGGTGAGAGGATTCACCATAGACAGAGTGGGGTGCAGAACAGGCAGAGACATCAAAGATGATACAAAGGTAGGTGTATGTCATGTAGTGTTTCTCCAATATTTTCTTCTATATATTTTATGGTTTCAGGTCTTATGTCTATTCTTCATGTAGTGTTTCTCCAATATTTTCTACTATATATTTTATGGTTTCAGGTCTTATGTCTAGTTCTTTAATCCATTTTGATTGTTTTTTGTGTGTGGTGCAAGGTAGTAATCTAGCATCATTGTTTTGCACATAGCAGCCCAGTTTTCCCAGCACCATTTGTTGAACAAACTTTCTTTGTTCCATTGCACGTTCTTTAATCCTTTGTCAAAGATTACTTGTCCATAAAATTTTTTATATCTAGGTTTATATCTGGGTTTTCTATTCAATTCTATTGGTCTCTGTCTATTCTTGTTCCAGTACCCTACCATGTAGTTGTGATTCTTACGGCTTTGTAGTCAGTTTGAAGTATGGGAGTGTGATACCTCCGTTTAATTTTTAGTCAGGAGAGTTTTGGCTATTCAGGGTTTTTTTGTGGTTCCATATGAATCTCATCAATATTTGTTCTATTTATTTGAAGAATGTCATTGAGATTTTTGTTGGAATAGCATTAAATGTATAAATTGCTTTTGGTAGGATGGCCATTTTAATGATGTTACTTTTTCCAACCCATGAGCAGGGGGTATCTTTCCACTTCTCTGTATCTTGTATTTATTTTATCAGTGTTTTATAATTTTCTTTGTGGAGGTTTTTTGCCTCTCTTGTTAGGTTTATTACCAAATATTTGATTATTTTGTTTCAAATGTAAAGGGGATGATTTTATTGATTTCCACTTCTTCTGATTGGTTGTTTGTATATAGGAAGATTACTGACTTTTGTGTGTTGATTTTATATCCTGCTACTTTACCAAGCTGGCTCATTGTTTTTTTTGTTTGTTTGTTTGTTTTGTTTTGTTTTTAAAGATTTATTTTTAATTATATATACAGAACTGGGGTACAGGCCAGAGATGCCGAGGGTGAGAGGATTCACCAGAGACAGAGTGGGGTGCAGAACAGGCAGAGAGACGAAATACACTGCTGAGGGGAGCAGTGGGAGGGTCAGGAGAGGTCTGCCACGCCATGTGGATCTCCTCCGGGGCAGGCAGGGATCGAACT